>NW_027103084.1:25000-40000 GCF_040182565.1 Anser cygnoides
CCAGAGAGTGCACTGGCACCACAGGGGATGCAGTGCAGTGAGCCCATAGAGTGCACTGGCACCACTGGGGATGTAGTGCAGTGAGTCCAGAGAGTGCACTGGCACCACTGGGGATGCAGTGCAGTGAGTCCAGAGAGTGCACTGGCACCACTGGGGATGCAGTGTAGTGAGTCCAGAGAGTGCACTGGCACCAGTGGGGATTCAGTGCAATGAATCCAGAGAGTGCACTGGCACCACTGGGGATGCAGTGCAATGAATCCAGAGAGTGCACTGGCACCTCTGGGGATGCAGTGCAGTGAGTACAGAGAGTGCACTGGCACCACTGGGGATGCACTGCAGTGAGTCCAGAGAGTGCACTGGCACCACTCGGGATGCAGTGCATTGAATCCAGAGAGTGCACTGGCACCACTGGGGATGCAGTGCAGTGAGTCCAGAGAGTGCACTGGCACCACTCGCGATGCAGCGCAGTGAGTCCAGAGAGTGCACAGGCACCACTGGGGATGCACTGCAGTGAGTCCAGAGAGTGCACTGCCACCACAGGGGATGCACTGCAGTGACTACAGAGAGTGCACTGGCACCACTGGGATGCAGTGCAGTGAGTCCAGAGAGTGCACTGGCACCACTGGGGATGCAGTGCATTGAGTCCAGAGAGTGCACTGGCACCACTGGGGATGCAGTGCAGTGAGTCCAGAGAGTGCACTGGTACCACTGGGGATGCACTGCAGTGAGTCCAGAGAGTGCACTGGCACCACAGGGGATGCAGTGCAGTGAGCCCATAGAGTGCACTGGCACCACTGGGGATGTAGTGCAGTGAGTCCAGAGAGTGCACTGGCACCACTGGGGATGCAGTGCAGTGAGTCCAGAGAGTGCACTGGCACCACTGGGGATGCAGTGCAGTGAGTCCAGAGAGTGCACTGGCACCACTGGGGATTCAGTGCAATGAATCCAGAGAGTGCACTGGCACCACTGGGGATGCAGTGCAATGAATCCAGAGAGTGCACTGGCACCTCTGGGGATGCAGTGCAGTGAGTACAGAGAGTGCACTGGCACCACTGGGGATGCACTGCAGTGAGTCCAGAGAGTGCACTGCCACCACAGGGGATGCACTGCAGTGACTACAGAGAGTGCACTGGCACCACTGGGATGCAGTGCAGTGAGTCCAGAGAGTGCACTGGCACCACTGGGGATGCAGTGCATTGAGTCCAGAGAGTGCACTGGCACCACTGGGGATGCAGTGCAGTGAGTCCAGAGAGTGCACTGGCACCACTGGGGATGCACTGCAGTGAGTCCAGAGAGTGCAC
Source organism: Anser cygnoides (assembly GCF_040182565.1). Lineage (NCBI taxonomy): Eukaryota > Metazoa > Chordata > Aves > Anseriformes > Anatidae > Anser > Anser cygnoides. Next base: position 26,302 of record NW_027103084.1, read on the forward strand.
TGGTACCACTGGGGATGCACTGCAGTGAGTCCAGAGAGTGCACTGGCACCACAGGGGATGCAGTGCAGTGAGCCCATAGAGTGCACTGGCACCACTGGGGATGTAGTGCAGTGAGTCCAGAGAGTGCACTGGCACCACTGGGGATGCAGTGCAGTGAGTCCAGAGAGTGCACTGGCACCACTGGGGATGCAGTGCAGTGAGTCCAGAGAGTGCACTGGCACCAGTGGGGATTCAGTGCAATGAATCCAGAGAGTGCACTGGCACCACTGGGGATGCAGTGCAATGAATCCAGAGAGTGCACTGGCACCTCTGGGGATGCAGTGCAGTGAGTCCAGAGAGTGCACTGGCACCACTCGGGATGCAGTGCATTGAATCCAGAGAGTGCACTGGCACCACTGGGGATGCAGTGCAGTGAGTCCAGAGAGTGCACTGGCACCACTCGCGATGCAGCGCAGTGAGTCCAGAGAGTGCACAGGCACCACTGGGGATGCAGTGCAGTGACTCCAGAGAGTGCACTGGCACCACTGGGGATGCACTGCAGTGAGTCCATAGAGTGCAATGGCACCTCAGGGGATGCAGTGCAGTGAGCCCATAGAGTGTACTGGCACCACTGGGGATGCAGTGCAGTGAGTCCAGAGAGTGCACAGGCACCACTGGGGATGCAGTGCAGTGAGTCCAGAGAGTGCACTGGCACCACTGGGGATGCAGTGCAGTGAGTCCAGAGAGGGCAGTGGCACCACTGGGGATGCACTGCAGTGAGTCCAGAGATTGCACTGGCACGACTGGGGATGCAGTGCAGTGAGTCCAGAGACTGCACTGGCACCATTGGAGATGCACTGCAGTGAGTCCAGAGACTGCACTGGCACCACTGGGGATGCACTGCAGTGACTCCAGAGAGTGCACTGGCACGACTGCGGATGCAGTGCAGTGAATCCAGAGAGTGCACTGGCACCACTGGGGATGCAGTGCAGTGAGTCCAGAGAGTGCACTGGCACCACTCGCGATGCAGCGCAGTGAGTCCAGAGAGTGCACAGGCACCACTGGGGATGCAGTGCAGTGACTCCAGAGAGTGCACTGGCACCACTGGGGATGCACTGCAGTGAGTCCATAGAGTGCAATGGCACCTCAGGGGATGCAGTGCAGTGAGCCCATAGAGTGTACTGGCACCACTGGGGATGCAGTGCAGTGAGTCCAGAGAGTGCACTGGCACCACTGGGGATGCAGTGCAGTGAGTCCAGAGAGTGCACTGGCACCACTGGGGATGCAGTGCAGTGAGTCCAGAGAGGGCAGTGGCACCACTGGGGATGCACTGCAGTGAGTCCAGAGATTGCACTGGCACGACTGGGGATGCAGTGCAGTGAGTCCAGAGACTGCACTGGCACCATTGGAGATGCACTGCAGTGAGTCCAGAGACTGCACTGGCACCACTGGGGATGCACTGCAGTGACTCCAGAGAGTGCACTGGCACGACTGCGGATGCAGTGCAGTGAATCCAGAGAGTGCACTGGCACCACTGAGGATGCACTGCAGTGAGTCCAGAGAGTGCACTAGCACCACTGGGGATGCAGCGCAGTGACTCCAGAGAGTGCACTGGCACCACTTCGGATGCACTGCAGTGAGTCCAGAGAGTGCACTGGCACCACTGGGGATGCAGTGCAGTGAGTCCAGAGGGTTCACTGGCACCACTTGGGATGCAGTGCAGTGAGTCCACAGAGTGCACTGGCACCACTGGGGATGCAGTGCAGTGAGTCCAGAGAGTGCACTGGCACCACAGGGAATGCAGTGCAGTGAGTCCAGAGAGTGCACTGGCACCACTGGGGATGCAGTGCAGTGAGTCCAGAGAGTGCACTGGCACCACTGGGAATGCACTGCAGTGACTCCAGAGAGTGCACTGGCACCACTGGGGATGCAGTGCAGTGAGTCCAGAGAGTGCACTGGCAACACTAGGGATGCATTGCATTGAGTCCAGAGAGTGCACTGGCACCACTGGGGATGCAGTGCAGTGAGTCCAGAGAGTGCACTGGCACCACTGGGGATGCAGTGCAATGAATCCAGAGAGTGCACTGGCACCACTGGGGATGCAGTGCAGTGAGTCCAGTGAGTGCACTGGCACCACTGGGGATGCAGTGCAGTGAATCCAGAGAGTGCACTGGCACCACTGGGCATGCAGTGCAGTGAATCCAGAGAGTGCACTGGCACCACTGGGGATGCACTGCAGTGAGTCCAGAGAGTGCACTGGCACCACTGGGGATGCAGTGCAGTGAGTCCAGAGAGTGCACTGGCACCAGTGGGGATGCAGTGCAGTGAATCCAGAGAGTGCACTGGCACCACTGGGGATGCACTGCAGTGAGTCCAGAGAGTGCACTGGCACCACTGGGGATGCAATGCAGTGAGTCCAGAGAATGCACTGGCAACACTGGGAATGCAGTGCAGTGAGTCCAGAGAGTGCACTGGCACCACTGGGGATGCAGTGCAGTGAGTCCAGAGAGTGCACTGGCACCACTGGGGATGCACTGCAGTGAGTCCAGAGAGTGCACTGGCACCACTGGTATGCAGTGCAGTGAGTCCAGAGAGTGCACTGGCACCACTGGGGATGCAGTGCAGTGACTCCAGAGAGTGCACTGGCACCACTGGGGATGCAGTGCAGTGAGTCCAGAGAGTGCACTGGCACCACTGGGGATGCACTGTAGTGAGTCCAGAGATTGCACTGGCACGACTGGGGATGCAGTGCAGTGAGTCCAGAGACTGCACTGGCACCATTGGGGATGCACTGCAGTGAGTCCAGAGAGTGCACTGGCACCACTGGGGATGCACTGCAGTGAGTCCAGAGAGTGCACTGGCACCACTGGGGATGCAGTGCAGTGAATCCAGAGAGTGCACTGGCACCACTGGGGATGCACTGCAGTGAGTCCAGAGAGTGCACTGGCACCACTGGGGATGCAGTGCAGTGAATCCAGAGAGTGCACTGGCACCACTGGGGATGCACTGCAGTGAGTCCATAGAGTGCAATGGCACCACTGGGGATGCAGTGCAGTGAGTCCAGAGAGTGCACTGCCACCACAGGGGATGCATTGCAGTGAGTCCAGAGAGTGCACTGGCACCAGTGGCGATGCACTGCAGTGAGTCCAGAGAGTGCACTGGAACCACTGGGGATGCACTGCAGTGAATCCAGAGAGTGCACTGGCACACTGGGGATGCAGTGCAGTGAGTCCAGAGAGTGCACTGGCACCACTGGGGATGCAGTGCAGTGAGTCCAGAGAGGGCAGTGGCACCACTGGGGATGCACTGCAGTGAGTCCAGAGATTGCACTGGCACGACTGGGGATGCAGTGCAGTGAGTCCAGAGACTGCACTGGCACCATTGGGGATGCACTTCAGTGAGTCCAGAGACTGCACTGGCACCACTGGTGATGCACTGCAGTGACTCCAGAGAGTGCACTGGCTCCACTGCGGATGCAGTGCAGTGAATCCAGAGAGTGCACTGGCACCACTTCGGATGCACTGCAGTGAGTCCAGAGAGTGCACTGGCACCACTGGGGATGCAGTGCAGTGAGTCCAGAGGGTTCACTGGCACCACTGGGGATGCACTGCACTGAGTCCAGAGAGTGCACTGGCACCACTGGGGATGCAGTGCAGTGAGTCCAGAGAGTGCACTGACACCACAGGGAATGCAGTGCAGTGAGTCCAGAGAGTGCACTGGCACCACTGGGGATGCACTGCAGTGACTCCAGAGAGTGCACTGGCACCACTGCGGATGCACTGCAGTGAGTCCAGAGAGTGCACTGGCACCACTGGGGATGCAGTGCAGTGAGTCCATAGAGTGCACTGGCACCTCTGGGGATGCAGTGCAGTGAGTCCAGAGAGTGCACTGGCACCACTGGGGATGCAGTGCAGTGAGTCCACAGAGTGCACTGGCACCACAGGGGATGCACTGCAGTGAGTCCAGAGAGTGCACTGGCACCACTGGGGATGCAGTGCAGTGAGTCCAGAGAGTGCACTGGCACCACTGGGGATGCACTGCAGTGAGTCCAGAGAGTGCACTGGCACTCCTCGGAATGCACTGCATTGAGTCCATAGAGTGCACAGGCACCATTGGGGATGCAGTGCAGTGAGTCCAGAGAGTGCACTGGCACCACTGGGGATGCAGTGCAGTGAGTCCAGAGAGTGCACTGGCACCACTTGGGATTCAATGCAGTTAGTCCAGAGAATGCACTGGCAACACTGGGGATGCAGTGCAGTGAGTCCAGGGAGTGCACTGGCACCACTAGGGATGCATTGCAGTGAGTCCAGAGAGTGCACTGGCACTCCTCGGAATGCACTGCAGTGAGTCCAGAGAGTGCACAGGCACCATTGGGGATGCAGTGCAGTGAGTCCAGAGAGTGCACTGGCACCTTGGGAATGCAGTGCATTGAGTCCAGAGAGTGCACAGGCACCACTGGGGATGCAGTGCATTGAGTCCAGAGAGTACACTGGCACCACTGGGGATGCACTGCAGTGAGTCCAGAGAGTGCACTGGCACCACTGGGGATGCACTGCAGTGAGTCCAGAGATTGCACTGGCACGACTGGGGATGCAGTGCAGTGAGTCCAGAGACTGCACTGGCACCATTGGGGATGCACTGCAGTGAGTCCAGAGACTGCACTGGCACCACTGGGGATGCACTGTAATGAGTCCAGAGAGTGCACTGGCACCACTGGGGATGCACTGCAGTGAGTCCAGAGAGTGCACTGGCACAACAGGGGATGCAGTGCAGTGAGTCCAGAGAGTGGACTGGCACCACTGGGGATGCAGTGCAGTGAGTCCAGAGAGTGCACTGGCACCACTGGGGATGCAGTGCAGTGAGTCCATAGAGTGCACTGGCAACACTGGCGATGCACTGCAGTGAGTCCAGAGAGTGCACTGGCACCACTGGGGATGCAGTGCAGTGAGTCCAGAGAGGGCACTGGCACCACTGGGGATGCACTGCAGTGAGTCCAGAGAGTGCACTGGCACCATTGGGGATGCAGTGCAGTGAGTCCAGAGACTGCACTGGCACCACTGGGGATGCAGTGCATTGAGTCCAGAGAGTACACTGGCACCACTGGGGATGCAGCGCAGTGAGTCCATAGAGTGCACTGGCACCATTGGGGATGCAGTGCAGTGAGTCCAGAGAGTGCACTGGCACCACTGGGGATGCAGCGCAGTGAGTCCAGAGAGTGCACTGGCACCACTGGGGATGCAGTGCAGTGAGTCCAGAGAGTGCACTGGCACCACTGGGGATGCAGTGCAGTGACTCCAGAGAGTGCACTGGCACCACTGGGGATGCACTGCAGTGAGTCCAGAGAGTGTACTGGCACCTTGGGGATGCACTGCAGTGACTCCAGAGAGTGCACTGGCACCACTGGGGATGCAGTGCAGTGAGTCCAGAGAGTGCACTGGCACCACTGGGGATGCAGTGCAGTGAGTCCAGAGAGTGCACTGGCACCACTGGGGATGCATTACAGTGAGTCCAGAGAGTACACTGGCAACATTAGGGATGCACTGCAGTGAGTCCAGAGAGTGCACTGGAACCACTGGGGATGCACTGCAGTGAATCCAGAGAGTGCACTGGCACACTGGGGATGCAGTGCAGTGAGTCCAGAGAGTGCACTGGCACCACTGGGGATGCACTGCAGTGAGTCCAGAGAGTGCACTGGCACCACTGGGGATGCAGTGCAGTGAGTCCAGAGAGGGCACTGGCACCACTGGGGATGCACTGCAGTGAGTCCAGAGAGTGCACTGGCACCACTGGGGATGCACTGCAGTGAGTCCAGAGAGTGCACTGGCACCACTGGGGATGAACTGCAGTGAATCCAGAGAGTGCACTGGCACCACTGGGGATGCAGTGCAGTGAGTCCAGAGAGTGCACTGGCACCACTGGGGATGCAGTGCAGTGAATCCAGAGAGTGTACTGGCACCACTGGGGATGCAGTGCAGTGAGTCCAGAGAGTGCACTGGCACCACTGGGGATGCACTGCAGTGAGTCCAGAGAATGCACTGGCAACTCTGCGGATGCACTGCATTGATTCCAGAGAGTGCACTGGCACCACTGGGGATGCAGTGCAGTGAATCCAGAGAGTGTACTGGCACCACTGGGGATGCACTGCAGTGAGTCCAGAGAGTGCACTGGCACCACTGGGGATGCAGTGCAGTGAATCCAGAGAGTGCACTGGCACCACTGGGGATGCAGTGCAGTGAGTCCAGAGAGTGCACTGGCACCACTGGGGATGCAGTGCAGTGAGTCCAGAGAGTGCACTGGCACCACTGGGAATGCACTGCAGTGACTCCAGAGAGTGCACTGGCACCACTGGGGATGCAGTGCAGTGAGTCCAGAGAGTGCACAGGCACCTTGGGGATGCAGTGCAGTGAGTCCACAGAGTGCACTGGCACCACTGGGGATGCACTGCAGTGACTCCAGAGAGTGCACTGGCACCCCTGGGGATACAATGCAGTGAGTCCAGAGAGTGCACTGGCACCACTGGGGATGCACTGCAGTGAGTCCAGAGAGTGCACTGCCACCACAGGGGATGCACTGCAGTGACTACAGAGAGTGCACTGGCACCACTGGGATGCAGTGCAGTGAGTCCAGAGAGTGCACTGGCACCACTGGGGATGCAGTGCATTGAGTCCAGAGAGTGCACTGGCACCACTGGGGATGCAGTGCAGTGAGTCCAGAGAGTGCACTGGCACCACTGGGGATGCACTGCAGTGAGTCCAGAGAGTGCACTGGTACCACTGGGGATGCACTGCAGTGAGTCCAGAGAGTGCACTGGCACCACAGGGGATGCAGTGCAGTGAGCCCATAGAGTGCACTGGCACCACTGGGGATGTAGTGCAGTGAGTCCAGAGAGTGCACTGGCACCACTGGGGATGCAGTGCAGTGAGTCCAGAGAGTGCACTGGCACCACTGGGGATGCAGTGCAGTGAGTCCACAGAGTGCACTGGCACCACAGGGGATGCACTGCAGTGAGTCCAGAGAGTGCACTGGCACCACTGGGGATGCACTGCAGTGAGTCCAGAGAGTGCACTGGCACTCCTCGGAATGCACTGCATTGAGTCCATAGAGTGCACAGGCACCATTGGGGATGCAGTGCAGTGAGTCCAGAGAGTGCACTGGCACCACTGGGGATGCAGTGCAGTGAGTCCAGAGAGTGCACTGGCACCACTTGGGATTCAATGCAGTTAGTCCAGAGAATGCACTGGCAACACTGGGGATGCAGTGCAGTGAGTCCAGGGAGTGCACTGGCACCACTAGGGATGCATTGCAGTGAGTCCAGAGAGTGCACTGGCACTCCTCGGAATGCACTGCAGTGAGTCCAGAGAGTGCACAGGCACCATTGGGGATGCAGTGCAGTGAGTCCAGAGAGTGCACTGGCACCTTGGGAATGCAGTGCATTGAGTCCAGAGAGTGCACAGGCACCACTGGGGATGCAGTGCATTGAGTCCAGAGAGTACACTGGCACCACTGGGGATGCACTGCAGTGAGTCCAGAGAGTGCACTGGCACCACTGGGGATGCACTGCAGTGAGTCCAGAGATTGCACTGGCACGACTGGGGATGCAGTGCAGTGAGTCCAGAGACTGCACTGGCACCATTGGGGATGCACTGCAGTGAGTCCAGAGACTGCACTGGCACCACTGGGGATGCACTGTAATGAGTCCAGAGAGTGCACTGGCACCACTGGGGATGCACTGCAGTGAGTCCAGAGAGTGCACTGGCACAACAGGGGATGCAGTGCAGTGAGCCCATAGAGTGGACTGGCACCACTGGGGATGCAGTGCAGTGAGTCCAGAGAGTGCACTGGCACCACTGGGGATGCAGTGCAGTGAGTCCATAGAGTGCACTGGCAACACTGGCGATGCACTGCAGTGAGTCCAGAGAGTGCGCTGGCACCACTGGGGATGCAGTGCAGTGAGTCCAGAGAGGGCACTGGCACCACTGGGGATGCACTGCAGTGAGTCCAGAGAGTGCACTGGCACCATTGGGGATGCAGTGCAGTGAGTCCAGAGACTGCACTGGCACCACTGGGGATGCAGTGCATTGAGTCCAGAGAGTACACTGGCACCACTGGGGATGCAGCGCAGTGAGTCCATAGAGTGCACTGGCACCATTGGGGATGCAGTGCAGTGAGTCCAGAGAGTGCACTGGCACCACTGGGGATGCAGCGCAGTGAGTCCAGAGAGTGCACTGGCACCACTGGGGATGCAGTGCAGTGAGTCCAGAGAGTGCACTGGCACCACTGGGGATGCAGTGCAGTGACTCCAGAGAGTGCACTGGCACCACTGGGGATGCACTGCAGTGAGTCCAGAGAGTGTACTGGCACCTTGGGGATGCACTGCAGTGACTCCAGAGAGTGCACTGGCACCACTGGGGATGCAGTGCAGTGAGTCCAGAGAGTGCACTGGCACCACTGGGGATGCAGTGCAGTGAGTCCAGAGAGTGCACTGGCACCACTGGGGATGCATTACAGTGAGTCCAGAGAGTACACTGGCAACATTAGGGATGCACTGCAGTGAGTCCAGAGAGTGCACTGGAACCACTGGGGATGCACTGCAGTGAATCCAGAGAGTGCACTGGCACACTGGGGATGCAGTGCAGTGAGTCCAGAGAGTGCACTGGCACCACTGGGGATGCACTGCAGTGAGTCCAGAGAGTGCACTGGCACCACTGGGGATGCAGTGCAGTGAGTCCAGAGAGGGCACTGGCACCACTGGGGATGCACTGCAGTGAGTCCAGAGAGTGCACTGGCACCACTGGGGATGCACTGCAGTGAGTCCAGAGAGTGCACTGGCACCACTGGGGATGAACTGCAGTGAATCCAGAGAGTGCACTGGCACCACTGGGGATGCAGTGCAGTGAGTCCAGAGAGTGCACTGGCACCACTGGGGATGCAGTGCAGTGAATCCAGAGAGTGTACTGGCACCACTGGGGATGCAGTGCAGTGAGTCCAGAGAGTGCACTGGCACCACTGGGGATGCACTGCAGTGAGTCCAGAGAATGCACTGGCAACTCTGCGGATGCACTGCATTGATTCCAGAGAGTGCACTGGCACCACTGGGGATGCAGTGCAGTGAATCCAGAGAGTGCACTGGCACCACTGGGGATGCACTGCAGTGAGTCCAGAGAGTGCACTGGCACCACTGGGGATGCAGTGCAGTGAATCCAGAGAGTGCACTGGCACCACTGGGGATGCAGTGCAGTGAGTCCAGAGAGTGCACTGGCACCACTGGGGATGCAGTGCAGTGAGTCCAGAGAGTGCACTGGCACCACTGGGAATGCACTGCAGTGACTCCAGAGAGTGCACTGGCACCACTGGGGATGCAGTGCAGTGAGTCCAGAGAGTGCACAGGCACCTTGGGGATGCAGTGCAGTGAGTCCACAGAGTGCACTGGCACCACTGGGGATGCACTGCAGTGACTCCAGAGAGTGCACTGGCACCCCTGGGGATACAATGCAGTGAGTCCAGAGAGTGCACTGGCACCACTGGGGATGCACTGCAGTGAGTCCAGAGAGTGCACTGGCACCACAGGGGATGCACTGCAGTGACTACAGAGAGTGCACTGGCACCACTGGGATGCAGTGCAGTGAGTCCAGAGAGTGCACTGGCACCACTGGGGATGCAGTGCATTGAGTCCAGAGAGTGCACTGGCACCACTGGGGATGCAGTGCAGTGAGTCCAGAGAGTGCACTGGCACCACTGGGGATGCACTGCAGTGAGTCCAGAGAGTGCACTGGTACCACTGGGGATGCACTGCAGTGAGTCCAGAGAGTGCACTGGCACCACAGGGGATGCAGTGCAGTGAGTCCATAGAGTGCACTGGCACCACTGGGGATGTAGTGCAGTGAGTCCAGAGAGTGCACTGGCACCACTGGGGATGCAGTGCAGTGAGTCCAGAGAGTGCACTGGCACCACTGGGGATGCAGTGCAGTGAGTCCAGAGAGTGCACTGGCACCAGTGGGGATTCAGTGCAATGAATCCAGAGAGTGCACTGGCACCACTGGGGATGCACTGCAGTGAGTCCAGAGAGTGCACTGGCACCACTGGGGATGCAGTGCAGTGAGTCCAGAGAGGGCACTGGCACCACTGGGGATGCACTGCAGTGAGTCCAGAGAGTGCACTGGCACCAGTGGGGATTCAGTGCAATGAATCCAGAGAGTGCACTGGCACCACTGGGGATGCACTGCAGTGAGTCCAGAGAGTGCACTGGCACCACTGGGGATGCAGTGCAGTGAGTCCAGAGAGGGCACTGGTACCACTGGGGATGCACTGCAGTGAGTCCAGAGAGTGCACTGGCACCACTGGGGATGCACTGCAGTGAGTCCAGAGAGTGCACTGGCACCACTGGGGATGAACTGCAGTGAATCCAGAGAGTGCACTGGCACCACTGGGGATGCAGTGCAGTGAGTCCAGAGAGTGCACTGGCACCACTGGGGATGCAGTGCAGTGAATCCAGAGAGTGCACTGGCACCACTGGGGATGCAGTGCAGTGAGTCCAGAGAGTGCACTGGCACCACTGGGGATGCACTGCAGTGAGTCCAGAGAATGCACTGGCAACTCTGCGGATGCACTGCATTGATTCCAGAGAGTGCACTGGCACCACTGGGGATGCAGTGCAGTGAATCCAGAGAGTGCACTGGCACCACTGGGGATGCACTGCAGTGAGTCCAGAGAGTGCACTGGCACCACTGGGGATGCAGTGCAGTGAATCCAGAGAGTGCACTGGCACCACTGGGGATGCAGTGCAGTGAGTCCAGAGAGTGCACTGGCACCACTGGGGATGCAGTGCAGTGAGTCCAGAGAGTGCACTGGCACCACTGGGAATGCACTGCAGTGACTCCAGAGAGTGCACTGGCACCACTGGGGATGCAGTGCTGTGAGTCCAGAGAGTGCACAGGCACCTTGGGGATGCAGTGCAGTGAGTCCACAGAGTGCACTGGCACCACTGGGGATGCACTGCAGTGACTCCAGAGAGTGCACTGGCACCCCTGGGGATACAATGCAGTGAGTCCAGAGAGTGCACTGGCACCACTGGGGATGCACTGCAGTGAGTCCAGAGAGTGCACTGCCACCACAGGGGATGCACTGCAGTGACTACAGAGAGTGCACTGGCACCACTGGGATGCAGTGCAGTGAGTCCAGAGAGTGCACTGGCACCACTGGGGATGCAGTGCATTGAGTCCAGAGAGTGCACTGGCACCACTGGGGATGCAGTGCAGTGAGTCCAGAGAGTGCACTGGCACCACTGGGGATGCACTGCAGTGAGTCCAGAGAGTGCACTGGTACCACTGGGGATGCACTGCAGTGAGTCCAGAGAGTGCACTGGCACCACAGGGGATGCAGTGCAGTGAGCCCATAGAGTGCACTGGCACCACTGGGGATGTAGTGCAGTGAGTCCAGAGAGTGCACTGGCACCACTGGGGATGCAGTGCAGTGAGTCCAGAGAGTGCACTGGCACCACTGGGGATGCAGTGCAGTGAGTCCAGAGAGTGCACTGGCACCAGTGGGGATTCAGTGCAATGAATCCAGAGAGAGCACTGGCACCACTGGGGATGCAGTGCAATGAATCCAGAGAGTGCACTGGCACCTCTGGGGATGCAGTGCAGTGAGTACAGAGAGTGCACTGGCACCACTGGGGATGCACTGCAGTGAGTCCAGAGAGTGCACTGGCACCACTGGGGATGCAGTGCATTGAATCCAGAGAGTGCACTGGCACCACTGGGGATGCAGTGCAGTGAGTCCAGAGAGTGCACTGGCACCACTCGCGATGCAGCGCAGTGAGTCCAGAGAGTGCACAGGCACCACTGGGGATGCAGTGCAGTGACTCCAGAGAGTGCACTGGCACCACTGGGGATGCACTGCAGTGAGTCCATAGAGTGCAATGGCACCTCAGGGGATGCAGTGCAGTGAGCCCATAGAGTGTACTGGCACCACTGGGGATGCAGTGCAGTGAGTCCAGAGACTGCACTGGCAACATTGGAGATGTACTGCAGTGAGTCCAGAGACTGCACTGGCACCACTGGGGATGCACTGCAGTGACTCCAGAGAGTGCACTGGCACGACTGCGGATGCAGTGCAGTGAATCCAGAGAGTGCACTGGCACCACTGAGGATGCACTGCAGTGAGTCCAGAGAGTGCATTAGCACCACTGGGGATGCAGCGCAGTGACTCCAGAGAGTGCACTGGCACCACTTCGGATGCACTGCAGTGAGTCCAGAGAGTGCACTGGCACCACTGGGGATGCAGTGCAGTGAGTCCAGAGGGTTCACTGGCACCACTTGGGATGCAGTGCAGTGAGTCCACAGAGTGCACTGGCACCACTGGGGATGCAGTGCAGTGAGTCCAGAGAGTGCACTGGCACCAGTGGGGATGCAGTGCAGTGAATCCAGAGAGTGCACTGGCACCACTGGGGATGCAGTGCAGTGAGTCCAGAGAGTGCACTGGCACCACTGGGGATGCACTGCAGTGAGTCCAGAGAGTGCACTGGCACCACTGGGTATGCAGTGCAGTGAGTCCAGAGAGTGCACTGGCACCACTGGGGATGCAGTGCAGTGACTCCAGAGAGTGCACTGGCACCACTGGGGATGCAGTGCAGTGAGTCCAGAGAGGGCAGTGGCACCACTGGGGATGCACTGTAGTGAGTCCAGAGATTGCACTGGCACGACTGGGGATGCAGTGCAGTGAGTCCAGAGACTGCACTGGCACCTCAGGGGATGCAGTGCAGTGAGTCCAGAGAGTGCACTGGCACCACTGGGGATGCACTGCAGTGAGTCCAGAGAGTGCACTGGCACCACTGGGGATGCAGTGCAGTGAATCCAGAGAGTGCACTGGCACCACTGAGGATGCACTGCAGTGAGTCCAGAGAGTGCACTGGCACCACTGGGGATGCAGTGCAGTGAATCCAGAGAGTGCACTGGCACCACAGGGGATGCATTGCAGTGAGTCCAGAGAGTGCACTGGCACCAGTGGCGATGCACTGCAGTGAGTCCAGAGAGTGCACTGGAACCACTGGGGATGCAGTGCAGTGAATCCAGAGAGTGCACTGGCACACTGGGGATGCAGTGCAGTGAGTCCAGAGAGTGCACTGGCACCACTGGGGATGCAGTGCAGTGAGTCCAGAGAGTGCACAGGCACCTTGGGGATGCAGTGCAGTGAGTCCACAGAGTGCACTGGCACCACTGGGGATGCACTGCAGTGACTCCAGAGAGTGCACTCTATGGACTCACTGCGCTGCATCCCCAGTGGTGCCAGTGTACTCTCTGGACTCAATGCACTGCATCCCCAGTGGTGCCAGTGCACTCTCTGGACTCACTGCACTGCATCCCCAGTGGTGCCAGTGCACTCTCTGGACTCACTGCGGTGCATCCCCAGTGGTGCCAGTGCCCTCTCTGGACTCACTGCACTGCATCCCCAGTGGTGCCAGTGCACTCTCTGGACTCACTGCAGTGCATCGCCAGTGTTGCCAGTGCACTCTATGGACTCACTGCACTGCATCCCCAGTGGTGCCAGTGCACTCTCTGGACTCACTGCACTGCATCCCCAGTGGTGCCAGTCCACTCTATGGGCTCACTGCACTGCATCCCCTGTTGTGCCAGTGCACTCTCTGGACTCACTGCAGTGCATCCCCAGTGGTGCCAGTGCACTCTCTGGACTCATTGCAGTGCATCCCCAGTGGTGCCAGTGC
>NW_027103084.1:57500-120000 GCF_040182565.1 Anser cygnoides
CAGTGAGTCCAGAGAGTGCACTGGCACCACTGGGGATGCAGTGCAGTGAGTCCAGAGAGTGCACTGGCACCACTGGGGATGCAGTGCAGTGAGTCCAGAGAGTGCACTGGCACCACTGGGGATGCACTGCAGTGAGTCCAGAGAGTGCACTGGCACCACTGGGGATGCACTGCAGTGAGTCCAGAGAGTGCACTGGCACCACTGGGGATGCAGTGCAGTGAGTCCAGAGAGTGCACTGGCACCACTGGGGATGCAGTGCAGTGAGTCCAGAGAGTGCACTGGCACCACTGGGGATGCACTGCAGTGAGTCCAGAGAGTGCACTGGCACCACTGGGGATGCACTGCAGTGAGTCCAGAGAGTGCACTGGCACCACTGGGGATGCAGTGCAGTGAGTCCAGAGAGTGCACTGGCACCACTGGGGATGCAGTGCAGTGAATCCAGAGAGTGCACTGGCACCACTGGGGATGCAGTGCAGTGAGTCCAGAGAGTGCACTGGCACCACTGGGGATGCAGTGCAGTGAGTCCAGAGAGTGCACTGGCACCACTGGGGATGCAGTGCAGTGAGTCCAGAGAGTGCACTGGCACCACTGGGGATGCAGTGCAGTGAGTCCAGAGAGTGCACTGGCACCACTGGGGATGCAGTGCAGTGAGTCCAGAGAGTGCACTGGCACCAGTGGGGATGCAGTGCAGTGAGTCCAGAGAGTGCACTGGCACCACTGGGGATGCAGTGCAGTGAATCCAGAGAGTGCACTGGCACACTGGGGATGCAGTGCAGTGAGTCCAGAGAGTGCACTGGCACCACTGGGGATGCACTGCAGTGAGTCCAGAGAGTGCACTGGCACCACTGGGGATGCACTGCAGTGAGTCCAGAGAGTGCACTGGCACCACTGGGGATGCAGTGCAGTGAGTCCAGAGAGTGCACTGGCACCACTGGGGATGCACTGCAGTGAGTCCAGAGAGTGCACTGGCACCACTGGGGATGCAGTGCAGTGAGTCCAGAGAGTGCACTGGCACCACTGGGGATGCACTGCAGTGAGTCCAGAGAGTGCACTGGCACCACTGGGGATGCAGTGCAGTGAGTCCAGAGAGTGCACTGGCACCACTGGGGATGCAGTGCAGTGAGTCCAGAGAGTGCACTGGCACCACTGGGGATGCACTGCAGTGAGTCCAGAGAGTGCACTGGCACCACTGGGGATGCACTGCAGTGAGTCCAGAGAGTGCACTGGCACCACAGGGGATGCAGTGCAGTGAGTCCAGAGAGTGCACTGGCACCACTGGGGATGCAGTGCAGTGAGTCCAGAGAGTGCACTGGCACCACTGGGGATGCAGTGCAGTGAGTCCAGAGAGTGCACTGGCACCACTGGGGATGCAGTGCAGTGAGTCCAGAGAGTGCACTGGCACCACTGGGGATGCAGTGCAGTGAGTCCAGAGAGTGCACTGGCACCACTGGGGATGCAGTGCAGTGAGTCCAGAGAGTGCACTGGCACCTCTGGGGATGCAGTGCAGTGAGTCCAGAGAGTGCACTGGCACCACTGGGGATGCAGTGCAGTGAGTCCAGAGAGTGCACTGGCACCACTGGGGATGCACTGCAGTGAGTCCAGAGAGTGCACTGGCACCACTGGGGATGCAGTGCAGTGAGTCCAGAGAGTGCACTGGCACCACTGGGGATGCACTGCAGTGAGTCCAGAGAGTGCACTGGCACCACTGGGGATGCAGTGCAGTGAGTCCAGAGAGTGCACTGGCACCACTGGGGATGCAGTGCAGTGAGTCCAGAGAGTGCACTGGCACCACTGGGGATGCAGTGCAGTGAGTCCAGAGAGTGCACTGGCACCACTGGGGATGCACTGCAGTGAGTCCAGAGAGTGCACTGGCACCACTGGGGATGCAGTGCAGTGAATCCAGAGAGTGCACTGGCACCACTGGGGATGCAGTGCAGTGAGTCCAGAGAGTGCACTGGCACCACTGGGGATGCAGTGCAGTGAGTCCAGAGAGTGCACTGGCACCACTGGGGATGCAGTGCAGTGAGTCCAGAGAGTGCACTGGCACCAGTGGGGATGCAGTGCAGTGAATCCAGAGAGTGCACTGGCACCACTGGGGATGCAGTGCAGTGAGTCCAGAGAGTGCACTGGCACCACTGGGGATGCAGTGCAGTGAGTCCAGAGAGTGCACTGGCACCACTGGGGATGCAGTGCAGTGACTCCAGAGAGTGCACTGGCACCACTGGGGATGCACTGCAGTGAGTCCAGAGAGTGCACTGGCACCACTGGGGATGCAGTGCAGTGAGTCCAGAGAGTGCACTGGCACCACTGGGGATGCACTGCAGTGAGTCCAGAGAGTGCACTGGCACCACTGGGGATGCACTGCAGTGAGTCCAGAGAGTGCACTGGCACCACTGGGGATGCAGTGCAGTGAGTCCAGAGAGTGCACTGGCACCACTGGGGATGCAGTGCAGTGAGTCCAGAGAGTGCACTGGCACCACTGGGGATGCAGTGCAGTGAGTCCAGAGAGTGCACTGGCACCACTGGGGATGCACTGCAGTGAGTCCAGAGAGTGCACTGGCACCACTGGGGATGCACTGCAGTGAGTCCAGAGAGTGCACTGGCACCACTGGGGATGCAGTGCAGTGAGTCCAGAGAGTGCACTGGCACCACTGGGGATGCACTGCAGTGAGTCCAGAGAGTGCACTGGCACCACTGGGGATGCAGTGCAGTGAGTCCAGAGAGTGCACTGGCACCACTGGGGATGCAGTGCAGTGAGTCCAGAGAGTGCACTGGCACCACTGGGGATGCAGTGCAGTGAGTCCAGAGAGTGCACTGGCACCACTGGGGATGCAGTGCAGTGAGTCCAGAGAGTGCACTGGCACCACTGGGGATGCAGTGCAGTGAGTCCAGAGAGTGCACTGGCACCACTGGGGATGCAGTGCAGTGAGTCCAGAGAGTGCACTGGCACCACTGGGGATGCACTGCAGTGAGTCCAGAGAGTGCACTGGCACCACTGGGGATGCAGTGCAGTGAGTCCAGAGAGTGCACTGGCACCACTGGGGATGCAGTGCAGTGAGTCCAGAGAGTGCACTGGCACCACTGGGGATGCAGTGCAGTGAGTCCAGAGAGTGCACTGGCACCACTGGGGATGCACTGCAGTGAGTCCAGAGAGTGCACTGGCACCACTGGGGATGCAGTGCAGTGAATCCAGAGAGTGCACTGGCACCACTGGGGATGCACTGCAGTGAGTCCAGAGAGTGCACTGGCACCACTGGGGATGCACTGCAGTGAGTCCAGAGAGTGCACTGGTACCACTGGGGATGCACTGCAGTGAGTCCAGAGAGTGCACTGGCACCACAGGGGATGCAGTGCAGTGAGTCCAGAGAGTGCACTGGCACCACTGGGGATGCAGTGCAGTGAGTCCAGAGAGTGCACTGGCACCACTGGGGATGCAGTGCAGTGAGTCCAGAGAGTGCACTGGCAACACTGGGGATGCAGTGCATTGAATCCAGAGAGTGCACTGGCACCACTGGGGATGCAGTGCAGTGAGTCCAGAGACTGCACTGGCACCACTGGGGATTCAGTGCAATGAATCCAGAGAGTGCACTGGCACCTCTGGGGATGCAGTGCAGTGAGTCCAGAGAGTGCACTGGCACCACTGGGGATGCAGTGCAGTGAGTCCAGAGAGTGCACTGGCACCACTGGGGATGCAGTGCATTGAATCCAGAGAGTGCACTGGCACCACTGGGGATGCACTGCAGTGTGTCCAGAGAGTGCACTGGCACCACTGGGGATGCAGTGCAGTGAATCCAGAGAGTGCACTGGCACCACTGGGGATGCACTGCAGTGAGTCCATAGAGTGCAATGGCACCTCAGGGGATGCAGTGCAGTGAGCCCATAGAGTGTACTGGCACCACTGGGGATGCAGTGCAGTGAGTCCAGAGAGTGCACAGGCACCACTGGGGATGCACTGCAGTGAGTCCAGAGAGTGCACTGGAACCACTGGGGATGCAGTGCAGTGAGTCCAGAGAGGGCAGTGGCACCACTGGGGATGCACTGCAGTGAGTCCAGAGATTGCACTGGCACGACTGGGGATGCAGTGCAGTGAGTCCAGAGACTGCACTGGCACCATTGGAGATGCACTGCAGTGAGTCCAGAGACTGCACTGGCACCACTGGGGATGCACTGCAGTGACTCCAGAGAGTGCACTGGCACGACTGCGGATGCAGTGCAGTGAATCCAGAGAGTGCACTGGCACCACTGAGGATGCACTGCAGTGAGTCCAGAGAGTGCACTGGCACCACTGGGGATGCACTGCAGTGAGTCCAGAGAGTGCACTAGCACCACTGGGGATGCAGCGCAGTGACTCCAGAGAGTGCACTGGCACCACTTCGGATGCACTGCAGTGAGTCCAGAGGGTTCACTGGCACCACTTGGGATGCAGTGCAGTGAGTCCACAGAGTGCACTGGCACCACTGCGGATGCACTGCAGTGAGTCCAGAGAGTGCACTGGCACCACAGGGAATGCAGTGCAGTGAGTCCAGAGAGTGCACTGGCACCACTGGGGATGCAGTGCAGTGAGTCCAGAGAGTGCACTGGCACCACTGGGGATGCAGTGCAGTGAGTCCAGAGAGTGCACTGGCACCACAGGGGATGCACTGCAGTGAGTCCAGAGAGTGCACTGGCACCACTGGGGATGCACTGCAGTGAGTCCAGAGAGTGCACTGGCACCACTGGGGATGCAGTGCAGTGAGTCCAGAGAGTGCACTGGCACCACTGGGGATGCAGTGCAGTGAGTCCAGAGAGTGCACTGGCACCTTGGGGATGCAGTGCAGTGACTCCAGAGAGTGCACTGGCACCACTGGGGATGCAGTGCAGTGAGTCCAGAGAGTGCACTGGCACCTTGGGAATGCAGTGCAGTGAGACAAAAGAGTGCACTGGCAACACTAGGGATGCATTGCGGTGAGTCCAGAGAGTGCACTGGCACCACTGGGGATGCAGTGCAGTGAGTCCAGAGAGTGCACTGGCACCAGTGGGGATTCAATGCAGTTAGTCCAGAGAATGCACTGGCAACACTGGGGATGCAGTGCAGTGAGTCCAGAGAGTGCACTGGCACCACTGGGGATGCAGTGCAGTGAGTCCAGAGAGTGCACTGGCACCAGTGGGGATTCAATGCAGTTAGTCCAGAGAATGCACTGGCACCACTGGCGATGCACTGCATTGAGTCCAGAGAGTGCACTGGCACCACTGGGGATGCAGCGCAGTGAGTCCAGAGAGTGCACTGGCACCACTGGGAATGCAGTGCAGTGAGTCCAGAGAGTGCACTGGCACCACAGGGGATGCACTGCAGTGAGTCCAGAGAGTGCACTGCCACCACAGGGGATGCACTGCAGTGACTCCAGAGAGTGCACTGGCACCACTGGGATGCAGTGCAGTGAGTCCAGAGAGTGCACTGGCACCACTGGGGATGCAGTGCAGTGAGTCCAGAGAGTGCACTGGCACCACTGGCGATGCACTGCAGTGAGTCCAGAGAGTGCACTGGCACCACTGGCGATGCACTGCAGTGAGTCCAGAGAGTGCACTGGTACCACTGGGGATGCACTGCAGTGAGTCCAGAGAGTGCACTGGCACCACAGGGGATGCAGTGCAGTGAGTCCAGAGAGTGCACTGGCACCACTGGGGATGCAGTGCAGTGAGTCCAGAGAGTGCACTGGCACCACTGGGGATGCAGTGCAGTGAGTCCAGAGAGTGCACTGGCAACACTGGGGATGCAGTGCATTGAATCCAGAGAGTGCACTGGCACCACTGGGGATGCAGTGCAGTGAGTCCAGAGAGTGCACTGGCACCACTGGGGATTCAGTGCAATGAATCCAGAGAGTGCACTGGCACCTCTGGGGATGCAGTGCAGTGAGTCCAGAGAGTGCACTGGCACCACTGGTGATGCAGTGCAGTGAGTCCAGAGAGTGCACTGGCACCACTGGGGATGCAGTGCATTGAATCCAGAGAGTGCACTGGCACCACTGGGGATGCACTGCAGTGAGTCCAGAGAGTGCACTGGCACCACTGCGGATGCAGTGCAGTGAATCCAGAGAGTGCACTGGCACCACTGGGGATGCACTGCAGTGAGTCCATAGAGTGCACTGGCACCACTGGCGATGCACTGCAGTGAGTCCAGAGAGTGCACTGGCACCACTGGGGATGCAGTGCAGTGAGTCCAGAGGGTTCACTGGCACCACTTGGGATGCAGTGCAGTGAGTCCACAGAGTACACTGGCACCACTGCGGATGCACTGCAGTGAGTCCAGAGAGTGCACTAGCACCACAGGGAATGCAGTGCAGTGAGTCCAGAGAGTGCACTGGCACCACAGGGGATGCAGTGCAGTGAGTCCAGAGAGTGCACTGGCACCACTGGGGATGCAGTGCAGTGAGTCCATAGAGTGCACTGGCACCACTGGGGATGCAGCGCAGTGAGTGCAGAGAGTGCACTGGCACCACTGGGGATGCAGTGCAGTGAGTCCAGAGAGTGCACTGGCACCACTGGGGATGCAGTGCAGTGAGTCCAGAGAGTGCACTGGCACCACAGGGGATGCACTGCAGTGAGTCCAGAGAGTGCACTGGCACCACTGGGGATGCACTGCAATGACTCCAGAGAGTGCACTGGCACCACTGGGGATGCAGTGCAGTGAGTCCAGAGAGTGCACTGGCACCACTGGGGATTCAGTGCAGTGAGTCCAGAGAGTGCACTGGCACCTTGGGGATGCAGTGCAGTGACTCCAGAGAGTGCACTGGCACCACTGGGGATGCAGTGCAGTGAGTCCAGAGAGTGCACTGGCACCTTGGGAATGCAGTGCAGTGACTCCAGAGAGTGCACTGGCAACACTAGGGATGCATTGCGGTGAGTCCAGAGAGTGCACTGGCACCACTGGGGATGCAGTGCAGTGAGTCCAGAGAGTGCACTGGCACCAGTGGGGATTCAATGCAGTTAGTCCAGAGAATGCACTGGCAACACTGGGGATGCAGTGCAGTGAGTCCAGAGAGTGCACTGGCACCACTGTGGATGCAGTGCAGTGAGTCCAGAGAGTGCACTGGCACCAGTGGGGATTCAATGCAGTTAGTCCAGAGAATGCACTGGCACCACTGGCGATGCACTGCATTGAGTCCAGAGAGTGCACTGGCACCACTGGGGATGCAGCGCAGTGAGTGCAGAGAGTGCACTGGCACCACTGGGGATGCAGTGCAGTGAGTCCAGAGAGTGCACTGGCACCACTCGCGATGCAGCGCAGTGAGTCCAGAGAGTGCACAGGCGCCACTGGGGATGCACTGCAGTGACTCCAGAGAGTGCACTGGCACCACTGAAGATGCAGTGCAGTGAGTGCAGAGAGTGCACTGGCACCACTGGGGCTGCATTACAGTGAGTCCAGAGAGTGCACTGGCACCACTGGGGATGCAGTGCAGTGAGTCCAGAGACTGCACTGGCACCATTGGGGATGCACTGCAGTGAGTCCAGAGACTGCACTGGCACCACTGGGGATGCACTGCAGTGACTCCAGAGAGTGCACTGGCACGACTGCGGATGCAGTGCAGTGAATCTAGAGAATGCACTGGCACCACTGAGGATGCACTGCAGTGAGTCCAGAGAGTGCACTGGCACCACTGGGGATGCAGTGCAGTGAATCCAGAGAGTGCACTGGCACCACTGGGGATGCAGTGCAGTGAGTCCATAGAGTGCAATGGCACCACTGGGGATGCAGTGCAGTGAGTCCAGAGAGTGCACTGCCCCCACAGGGGATGCAGTGCAGTGAGTCCAGAGAGTGCACTGGCACCAGTGGCGATGCACTGCAGTGAGTCCAGAGAGTGCACTGGAACCACTGGGGATGCAGTGCAGTGAATCCAGAGAGTGCACTGGCACACTGGGGATGCAGTGCAGTGAGTCCAGAGAGTGCACTGGCACCACTGGGGATGCAGTGCAGTGACTACAGAGAGTGCACTGGCACCACTGGGGATGCACTGCAGTGAGTCCAGAGATTGCACTGGCACGACTGGGGATGCAGTGCAGTGAGTCCAGAGACTGCACTGGCACCATTGGGGATGCACTGCAGTGAGTCCAGAGAGTGCACTGCCACCACTGGGGATGCACTGCAGTGACTCCAGAGAGTGCACTGGCACCACTGCGGATGCAGTGCAGTGAATCCAGAGAGTGCACTGGCACCACTGAGGATGCACTGCAGTGAGTCCAGAGAGTGCACTGGCACCACTGGGGATGCAGTGCAGTGACTCCAGAGAGTGCACTGGCACCACTTCGGATGCACTGCAGTGAGTCCAGAGAGTGCACTGGCACCACTGGGGATGCAGTGCAGTGAGTCCAGAGGGTTCACTGGCACCACTGGGATGCACTGCAGTGAGTCCAGAGAGTGCACTGGCACCACTGGGGATGCAGTGCAGTGAGTCCAGAGAGTGCACTGGCACCACAGGGAATGCAGTGCAGTGAGTCCAGAGAGTGCACTGGCACCACTGGGGATGCACTGCAGTGAGTCCAGAGAGTGCACTGGCACCACTGCGGATGCACTGCAGTGAGTCCAGAGAGTGCACTGGCACCACTGGGGATGCAGTGCAGTGAGTCCAGAGAGTGCACTGGCACCTCTGGGGATGTAGTGCAGTGAGTCCAGAGAGTGCACTGGCACCACTGGGGATGCAGTGCAGTGAGTCCACAGAGTGCACTGGCACCACAGGGGATGCACTGCAGTGAGTCCAGAGAGTGCACTGGCACCACTGGGGATGCAGTGCAGTGAGTCCAGAGAGTGCACTGGCACCACTCGGGATGCACTGCAGTGAGTCCAGAGAGTGCACTGGCACTCCTCGGAATGCACTGCATTGAGTCCATAGAGTGCACAGGCACCATTGGGGATGCAGTGCAGTGAGTCCAGAGAGTGCACTGGCACCGCTGGGGATGCAGTGCAGTGAGTCCAGAGAGTGCACTGGCACCAGTGGGGATGCAGTGCAGTGAATCCAGAGAGTGCACTGGCACCACTGGGGATGCAGTGCAGTGACTCCAGAGAGTGCACTGGCACCACTGGGGATTCAATGCAGTTAGTCCAGAGAATGCACTGGCACCACTGGGGATGCAGTGCAGTGAGTCCAGAGAGTGCACTGGCACCACTGGGGATGCAGTGCAGTGAGTCCAGAGAGTGCACTGGCACCACTGGGGATGCAGTGCAGTGAGTCCAGAGAGTGCACTGGCAACACTAGGGATGCATTGCATTGAGTCCAGAGAGTGCACTGGCACCACTGGGGATGCACTGCAGTGAGTCCAGAGAGTGCACTGGCACCACTGGGGATGCAGTGCAGTGACTCCAGAGAGTGCACTGGCACCAGTGGGGATTCAATGCAGTTAGTCCAGAGAATGCACTGGCAACACTGGGGATGCAGTGCAGTGAGTCCAGAGAGTGCACTGGCACCACTGGGGATGCAGCGCAGTGACTCCAGAGAGTGCACTGGCACCACTTCGGATGCACTGCAGTGAGTCCAGAGAGTGCACTGGCACCACTGGGGATGCAGTGCAGTGAGTCCAGAGGGTTCACTGGCACCACTTGGGATGCAGTGCAGTGAGTCCACAGAGTGCACTGGCACCACTGCGGATGCACTGCAGTGAGTCCAGAGAGTGCACTGGCACCACAGGGAATGCAGTGCAGTGAGTCCATAGAGTGCACTGGCACCACTGGGGATGCACTGCAGTGAGTCCAGAGAGTGCACTGGCACCACTTGGGATGCAGTGCAGTGAGTCCATAGAGTGCACTGGCACCACTGGGGATGCAGCGCAGTGAGTGCAGAGAGTGCACTGGCACCACTGGGGATGCAGTGCAGTGAGTCCAGAGAGTGCACTGGCACCACTGGCGATGCAGTGCAGTGAGTCCAGAGAGTGCACTGGCACCACAGGGGATGCACTGCAGTGAGTCCAGAGAGTGCACTGGCACGACTGGGGATGCACTGCAATGAATCCAGAGAGTGCACTGGCACCACTGGGGATGCAGTGCAGTGAGTCCAGAGAGTGCACTGGCACCTTGGGGATGCAGTGCAGTGACTCCAGAGAGTGCACTGGCACCACTGGGGATGCAGTGCAGTGAGTCCAGAGAGTGCACTGGCACCTTGGGAATGCAGTGCAGTGAGACAAAAGAGTGCACTGGCAACACTAGGGATGCATTGCGGTGAGTCCAGAGAGTGCACTGGCACCACTGGGGATGCAGTGCAGTGAGTCCAGAGAGTGCACTGGCACCAGTGGGGATTCAATGCAGTTAGTCCAGAGAATGCACTGGCAACACTGGGGATGCAGTGCAGTGAGTCCAGAGAGTGCACTGGCACCACTGGGGATGCAGTGCAGTGAGTCCAGAGAGTGCACTGGCACCAGTGGGGATTCAATGCAGTTAGTCCAGAGAATGCACTGGCACCACTGGCGATGCACTGCATTGAGTCCAGAGAGTGCACTGGCACCACTGGGGATGCAGCGCAGTGAGTCCAGAGAGTGCACTGGCAGCACTGGGAATGCAGTGCAGTGAGTCCAGAGAGTGCACTGGCACCACAGGGGATGCACTGCAGTGAGTCCAGAGAGTGCACTGCCACCACAGGGGATGCACTGCAGTGACTCCAGAGAGTGCACTGGCACCACTGGGATGCAGTGCAGTGAGTCCAGAGAGTGCACTGGCACCACTGGGGATGCAGTGCAGTGAGTCCAGAGAGTGCACTGGCACCACTGGCGATGCACTGCAGTGAGTCCAGAGAGTGCACTGGCACCACTGGCGATGCACTGCAGTGAGTCCAGAGAGTGCACTGGTACCACTGGGGATGCACTGCAGTGAGTCCAGAGAGTGCACTGGCACCACAGGGGATGCAGTGCAGTGAGTCCAGAGAGTGCACTGGCACCACTGGGGATGCAGTGCAGTGAGTCCAGAGAGTGCACTGGCAACACTGGGGATGCAGTGCATTGAATCCAGAGAGTGCACTGGCACCACTGGGGATGCAGTGCAGTGAGTCCAGAGAGTGCACTGGCACCACTGGGGATTCAGTGCAATGAATCCAGAGAGTGCACTGGCACCTCTGGGGATGCAGTGCAGTGAGTCCAGAGAGTGCACTGGCACCACTGGTGATGCAGTGCAGTGAGTCCAGAGAGTGCACTGGCACCACTGGGGATGCAGTGCATTGAATCCAGAGAGTGCACTGGCACCACTGGGGATGCACTGCAGTGAGTCCAGAGAGTGCACTGGCACCACTGCGGATGCAGTGCAGTGAATCCAGAGAGTGCACTGGCACCACTGGGGATGCACTGCAGTGAGTCCATAGAGTGCAATGGCACCTCAGGGGATGCAGTGCAGTGAGCCCATAGAGTGTACTGGCACCACTGGGGATGCAGTGCAGTGAGTCCAGAGAGTGCACAGGCACCACTGGGGATGCACTGCAGTGAGTCCAGAGAGTGCACTGGCACCACTGGGGATGCAGTGCAGTGAGTCCAGAGAGTGCACTGGCACCACTGGGGATGCACTGCAGTGAGTCCAGAGATTGCACTGGCACGACTGGGGATGCAGTGCAGTGAGTCCAGAGACTGCACTGGCACCATTGGAGATGCACTGCAGTGAGTCCAGAGACTGCACTGGCACCACTGGGGATGCACTGCAGTGACTCCAGAGAGTGCACTGGCACGACTGCGGATGCAGTGCAGTGAATCCAGAGAGTGCACTGGCACCACTGAGGATGCACTGCAGTGAGTCCAGAGAGTGCACTGGCACCACTGGGGATGCACTGCAGTGAGTCCAGAGAGTGCACTAGCACCACTGGGGATGCAGCGCAGTGACTCCAGAGAGTGCACTGGCACCACTTCGGATGCACTGCAGTGAGTCCAGAGAGTGCACTGGCACCACTGGGGATGCAGTGCAGTGAGTCCAGAGGGTTCACTGGCACCACTTGGGATGCAGTGCAGTGAGTCCACAGAGTGCACTGGCACCACTGCGGATGCACTGCAGTGAGTCCAGAGAGTGCACTAGCACCACAGGGAATGCAGTGCAGTGAGTCCAGAGAGTGCACTGGCACCACTGGGGATGCACTGCAGTGAGTCCAGAGAGTGCACTGGCACCACTGGGGATGCAGTGCAGTGAGTCCATAGAGTGCACTGGCACCACTGGGGATGCAGCGCAGTGAGTGCAGAGAGTGCACTGGCACCACTGGGGATGCAGTGCAGTGAGTCCAGAGAGTGCACTGGCACCACTGGCGATGCAGTGCAGTGAGTCCAGAGAGTGCACTGGCACCACAGGGGATGCACTGCAGTGAGTCCAGAGAGTGCACTGGCACCACTGGGGATTCAGTGCAGTGAGTCCAGAGAGTGCACTGGCACCTTGGGGATGCAGTGCAGTGACTCCAGAGAGTGCACTGGCACCACTGGGGATGCAGTGCAGTGAGTCCAGAGAGTGCACTGGCACCTTGGGAATGCAGTGCAGTGAGACAAAAGAGTGCACTGGCAACACTAGGGATGCATTGCGGTGAGTCCAGAGAGTGCACTGGCACCACTGGGGATGCAGTGCAGTGAGTCCAGAGAGTGCACTGGCACCAGTGGGGATTCAATGCAGTTAGTCCAGAGAATGCACTGGCAACACTGGGGATGCAGTGCAGTGAGTCCAGAGAGTGCACTGGCACCACTGGGGATGCAGTGCAGTGAGTCCAGAGAGTGCACTGGCACCAGTGGGGATTCAATGCAGTTAGTCCAGAGAATGCACTGGCACCACTGGCGATGCACTGCATTGAGTCCAGAGAGTGCACTGGCACCACTGGGGATGCAGCGCAGTGAGTCCAGAGAGTGCACTGGCACCACTGGTGATGCAGTGCAGTGAGTCCAGAGAGTGCACTGGCACCACTGGGGATGCAGTGCATTGAATCCAGAGAGTGCACTGGCACCACTGGGGATGCACTGCAGTGAGTCCAGAGAGTGCACTGGCACCACTGCGGATGCAGTGCAGTGAATCCAGAGAGTGCACTGGCACCACTGGGGATGCACTGCAGTGAGTCCATAGAGTGCACTGGCACCACTGGCGATGCACTGCAGTGAGTCCAGAGAGTGCACTGGCACCACTGGGGATGCAGTGCAGTGAGTCCAGAGGGTTCACTGGCACCACTTGGGATGCAGTGCAGTGAGTCCACAGAGTACACTGGCACCACTGCGGATGCACTGCAGTGAGTCCAGAGAGTGCACTAGCACCACAGGGAATGCAGTGCAGTGAGTCCAGAGAGTGCACTGGCACCACAGGGGATGCAGTGCAGTGAGTCCAGAGAGTGCACTGGCACCACTGGGGATGCAGTGCAGTGAGTCCATAGAGTGCACTGGCACCACTGGGGATGCAGCGCAGTGAGTGCAGAGAGTGCACTGGCACCACTGGGGATGCAGTGCAGTGAGTCCAGAGAGTGCACTGGCACCACTGGGGATGCAGTGCAGTGAGTCCAGAGAGTGCACTGGCACCACAGGGGATGCACTGCAGTGAGTCCAGAGAGTGCACTGGCACCACTGGGGATGCACTGCAATGACTCCAGAGAGTGCACTGGCACCACTGGGGATGCAGTGCAGTGAGTCCAGAGAGTGCACTGGCACCACTGGGGATTCAGTGCAGTGAGTCCAGAGAGTGCACTGGCACCTTGGGGATGCAGTGCAGTGACTCCAGAGAGTGCACTGGCACCACTGGGGATGCAGTGCAGTGAGTCCAGAGAGTGCACTGGCACCTTGGGAATGCAGTGCAGTGACTCCAGAGAGTGCACTGGCAACACTAGGGATGCATTGCGGTGAGTCCAGAGAGTGCACTGGCACCACTGGGGATGCAGTGCAGTGAGTCCAGAGAGTGCACTGGCACCAGTGGGGATTCAATGCAGTTAGTCCAGAGAATGCACTGGCAACACTGGGGATGCAGTGCAGTGAGTCCAGAGAGTGCACTGGCACCACTGTGGATGCAGTGCAGTGAGTCCAGAGAGTGCACTGGCACCAGTGGGGATTCAATGCAGTTAGTCCAGAGAATGCACTGGCACCACTGGCGATGCACTGCATTGAGTCCAGAGAGTGCACTGGCACCACTGGGGATGCAGCGCAGTGAGTGCAGAGAGTGCACTGGCACCACTGGGGATGCAGTGCAGTGAGTCCAGAGAGTGCACTGGCACCACTCGCGATGCAGCGCAGTGAGTCCAGAGAGTGCACAGGCGCCACTGGGGATGCACTGCAGTGACTCCAGAGAGTGCACTGGCACCACTGAAGATGCAGTGCAGTGAGTGCAGAGAGTGCACTGGCACCACTGGGGCTGCATTACAGTGAGTCCAGAGAGTGCACTGGCACCACTGGGGATGCAGTGCAGTGAGTCCAGAGACTGCACTGGCACCATTGGGGATGCACTGCAGTGAGTCCAGAGACTGCACTGGCACCACTGGGGATGCACTGCAGTGACTCCAGAGAGTGCACTGGCACGACTGCGGATGCAGTGCAGTGAATCTAGAGAATGCACTGGCACCACTGAGGATGCACTGCAGTGAGTCCAGAGAGTGCACTGGCACCACTGGGGATGCAGTGCAGTGAATCCAGAGAGTGCACTGGCACCACTGGGGATGCAGTGCAGTGAGTCCATAGAGTGCAATGGCACCACTGGGGATGCAGTGCAGTGAGTCCAGAGAGTGCACTGCCCCCACAGGGGATGCAGTGCAGTGAGTCCAGAGAGTGCACTGGCACCAGTGGCGATGCACTGCAGTGAGTCCAGAGAGTGCACTGGAACCACTGGGGATGCAGTGCAGTGAATCCAGAGAGTGCACTGGCACACTGGGGATGCAGTGCAGTGAGTCCAGAGAGTGCACTGGCACCACTGGGGATGCAGTGCAGTGACTACAGAGAGTGCACTGGCACCACTGGGGATGCACTGCAGTGAGTCCAGAGATTGCACTGGCACGACTGGGGATGCAGTGCAGTGAGTCCAGAGACTGCACTGGCACCATTGGGGATGCACTGCAGTGAGTCCAGAGAGTGCACTGCCACCACTGGGGATGCACTGCAGTGACTCCAGAGAGTGCACTGGCACCACTGCGGATGCAGTGCAGTGAATCCAGAGAGTGCACTGGCACCACTGAGGATGCACTGCAGTGAGTCCAGAGAGTGCACTGGCACCACTGGGGATGCAGTGCAGTGACTCCAGAGAGTGCACTGGCACCACTTCGGATGCACTGCAGTGAGTCCAGAGAGTGCACTGGCACCACTGGGGATGCAGTGCAGTGAGTCCAGAGGGTTCACTGGCACCACTGGGATGCACTGCAGTGAGTCCAGAGAGTGCACTGGCACCACTGGGGATGCAGTGCAGTGAGTCCAGAGAGTGCACTGGCACCACAGGGAATGCAGTGCAGTGAGTCCAGAGAGTGCACTGGCACCACTGGGGATGCACTGCAGTGAGTCCAGAGAGTGCACTGGCACCACTGCGGATGCACTGCAGTGAGTCCAGAGAGTGCACTGGCACCACTGGGGATGCAGTGCAGTGAGTCCAGAGAGTGCACTGGCACCTCTGGGGATGTAGTGCAGTGAGTCCAGAGAGTGCACTGGCACCACTGGGGATGCAGTGCAGTGAGTCCACAGAGTGCACTGGCACCACAGGGGATGCACTGCAGTGAGTCCAGAGAGTGCACTGGCACCACTGGGGATGCAGTGCAGTGAGTCCAGAGAGTGCACTGGCACCACTCGGGATGCACTGCAGTGAGTCCAGAGAGTGCACTGGCACTCCTCGGAATGCACTGCATTGAGTCCATAGAGTGCACAGGCACCATTGGGGATGCAGTGCAGTGAGTCCAGAGAGTGCACTGGCACCGCTGGGGATGCAGTGCAGTGAGTCCAGAGAGTGCACTGGCACCAGTGGGGATGCAGTGCAGTGAATCCAGAGAGTGCACTGGCACCACTGGGGATGCAGTGCAGTGACTCCAGAGAGTGCACTGGCACCACTGGGGATTCAATGCAGTTAGTCCAGAGAATGCACTGGCACCACTGGGGATGCAGTGCAGTGAGTCCAGAGAGTGCACTGGCACCACTGGGGATGCAGTGCAGTGAGTCCAGAGAGTGCACTGGCACCACTGGGGATGCAGTGCAGTGAGTCCAGAGAGTGCACTGGCAACACTAGGGATGCATTGCATTGAGTCCAGAGAGTGCACTGGCACCACTGGGGATGCACTGCAGTGAGTCCAGAGAGTGCACTGGCACCACTGGGGATGCAGTGCAGTGACTCCAGAGAGTGCACTGGCACCAGTGGGGATTCAATGCAGTTAGTCCAGAGAATGCACTGGCAACACTGGGGATGCAGTGCAGTGAGTCCAGAGAGTGCACTGGCACCACTGGGGATGCAGCGCAGTGACTCCAGAGAGTGCACTGGCACCACTTCGGATGCACTGCAGTGAGTCCAGAGAGTGCACTGGCACCACTGGGGATGCAGTGCAGTGAGTCCAGAGAGTGCACTGGCACCACTGGGGATGCAGTGCAGTGAGTCCAGAGAGTGCACTGGCACCACTGCGGATGCACTGCAGTGAGTCCAGAGAGTGCACTGGCACCACTGGGGATGCAGTGCAGTGAGTCCAGAGAGTGCACTGGCACCACTGGGGATGCACTGCAGTGAGTCCAGAGAGTGCACTGGCACCACTTGGGATGCAGTGCAGTGAGTCCATAGAGTGCACTGGCACCACTGGGGATGCAGTGCAGTGAGTCCAGAGAGTGCACTGGCACCACTGGGGATGCAGTGCAGTGAGTCCAGAGAGTGCACTGGCACCACTGGCGATGCAGTGCAGTGAGTCCAGAGAGTGCACTGGCACCACTGGGGATGCACTGCAGTGAGTCCAGAGAGTGCACTGGCACCACTGGGGATGCACTGCAGTGACTCCAGAGAGTGCACTGGCACCACTGGGGATGCAGTGCAGTGAGTCCAGAGAGTGCACTGGCACACTGGGGATGCAGTGCAGTGAGTCCAGAGAGTGCACTGGCACCACTGGGGATGCAGTGCAGTGAGTCCAGAGAGTGCACTGGCACCACTTGGGATGCAGTGCAGTGAGTCCAGAGAGTGCACTGGCACCACTAGGGATGCAGCGCAGTGAGTCCAGAGAGTGCACTGGCACCACTGGGGATGCAGTGCAGTGAGTCCAGAGAGTGCACTGGCACCACTGGGGATTCAATGCAGTTAGTCCAGAGAGTGCACTGGCAACACTGGGGATGCAGTGCAGTGAGTCCAGAGAGTGCACTGGCACCACTGGGGATGCAGTGCAGTGAGTCCAGAGAGTGCACTGGCACCAGTGGGGATGCAATGCAGTGAGTCCAGAGAATGCACTGGCACCACTGGGGATGCACTGCAGTGAGTCCAGAGAGTGCACTGGCACCACTGGGGATGCAGTGCAGTGAGTCCAGAGAGTGCACTGGCAGCACTGGGATGCAGTGCAGTGAGTCCAGAGAGTGCACTGGCACCACTGGGGATGCACTGCAGTGAGTCCAGAGAGTGCACTGGCACCACTGGGGATGCACTGCAGTGAGTCCAGAGAGTGCACTGGCACCACTGGGGATGCAGTGCAGTGAGTCCAGAGAGTGCACTGGCACCACTGGGGATGCAGTGCAGTGAGTCCAGAGAGTGCACTGGCACCACTGGCGATGCACTGCAGTGAGTCCAGAGAGTGCACTGGCACCACTGGCGATGCACTGCAGTGAGTCCAGAGAGTGCACTGGTACCACTGGGGATGCACTGCAGTGAGTCCAGAGAGTGCACTGGCACCACAGGGGATGCAGTGCAGTGAGTCCAGAGAGTGCACTGGCACCACTGGGGATGCAGTGCAGTGAGTCCAGAGAGTGCACTGGCACCACTGGGGATGCAGTGCAGTGAATCCAGAGAGTGCACTGGCACCACTGGGGATGCAGTGCAGTGAGTCCAGAGAGTGCACTGGCACCACTGGGGATGCAGTGCAGTGAATCCAGAGAGTGCACTGGCACCTCTGGGGATGCAGTGCAGTGAGTCCAGAGAGTGCACTGGCACCACTGGTGATGCAGTGCAGTGAGTCCAGAGAGTGCACTGGCACCACTGGGGATGCAGTGCAGTGAATCCAGAGAGTGCACTGGCACCACTGGGGATGCACTGCAGTGAGTCCAGAGAGTGCACTGGCACCACTGCGGATGCAGTGCAGTGAATCCAGAGAGTGCACTGGCACCACTGGGGATGCACTGCAGTGAGTCCATAGAGTGCAATGGCACCTCAGGGGATGCAGTGCAGTGAGTCCATAGAGTGCACTGGCACCACTGGGGATGCAGTGCAGTGAGTCCAGAGAGTGCACTGGCACCACTGGGGATGCACTGCAGTGAGTCCAGAGAGTGCACTGGCACCACTGGGGATGCAGTGCAGTGAGTCCAGAGAGTGCACTGGCACCACTGGGGATGCACTGCAGTGAGTCCAGAGATTGCACTGGCACGACTGGGGATGCAGTGCAGTGAGTCCAGAGACTGCACTGGCACCATTGGAGATGCACTGCAGTGAGTCCAGAGACTGCACTGGCACCACTGGGGATGCACTGCAGTGACTCCAGAGAGTGCACTGGCACGACTGCGGATGCAGTGCAGTGAATCCAGAGAGTGCACTGGCACCACTGAGGATGCACTGCAGTGAGTCCAGAGAGTGCACTGGCACCACTGGGGATGCACTGCAGTGAGTCCAGAGAGTGCACTAGCACCACTGGGGATGCAGTGCAGTGACTCCAGAGAGTGCACTGGCACCACTTCGGATGCACTGCAGTGAGTCCAGAGAGTGCACTGGCACCACTGGGGATGCAGTGCAGTGAGTCCAGAGGGTTCACTGGCACCACTGGGATGCAGTGCAGTGAGTCCACAGAGTGCACTGGCACCACTGCGGATGCACTGCAGTGAGTCCAGAGAGTGCACTAGCACCACAGGGAATGCAGTGCAGTGAGTCCAGAGAGTGCACTGGCACCACTGGGGATGCACTGCAGTGAGTCCAGAGAGTGCACTGGCACCACTGGGGATGCAGTGCAGTGAGTCCATAGAGTGCACTGGCACCACTGGGGATGCAGCGCAGTGAGTGCAGAGAGTGCACTGGCACCACTGGGGATGCAGTGCAGTGAGTCCAGAGAGTGCACTGGCACCACTGGCGATGCAGTGCAGTGAGTCCAGAGAGTGCACTGGCACCACAGGGGATGCACTGCAGTGAGTCCAGAGAGTGCACTGGCACCACTGGGGATTCAGTGCAGTGAGTCCAGAGAGTGCACTGGCACCTTGGGGATGCAGTGCAGTGACTCCAGAGAGTGCACTGGCACCACTGGGGATGCAGTGCAGTGAGTCCAGAGAGTGCACTGGCACCTTGGGAATGCAGTGCAGTGAGACAAAAGAGTGCACTGGCAACACTAGGGATGCATTGCGGTGAGTCCAGAGAGTGCACTGGCACCACTGGGGATGCAGTGCAGTGAGTCCAGAGAGTGCACTGGCACCAGTGGGGATTCAATGCAGTTAGTCCAGAGAATGCACTGGCAACACTGGGGATGCAGTGCAGTGAGTCCAGAGAGTGCACTGGCACCACTGGGGATGCAGTGCAGTGAGTCCAGAGAGTGCACTGGCACCAGTGGGGATTCAATGCAGTTAGTCCAGAGAATGCACTGGCACCACTGGCGATGCACTGCATTGAGTCCAGAGAGTGCACTGGCACCACTGGGGATGCAGCGCAGTGAGTCCAGAGAGTGCACTGGCACCACTCGCGATGCAGCGCAGTGAGTCCATAGAGTGCAATGGCACCACTGGGGATGCAGTGCAGTGAGTCCAGAGAGTGCACTGCCACCACAGGGGATGCATTGCAGTGAGTCCAGAGAGTGCACTGGCACCAGTGGCGATGCACTGCAGTGAGTCCAGAGAGTGCACTGGAACCACTGGGGATGCACTGCAGTGAATCCAGAGAGTGCTCTGTCACCACTGGTGATGCAGCGCAGTGACTACAGAGAGTGCACTGGCACCACTGGGGATGCACTGCAGTGAGTCCAGAGAGTGCACTGGCACCACTGGGGATGCAGTGCAGTGAGTCCAGAGAGTGCACTGGCACCACTGGGGATGCAGTGCAGTGAGTCCAGAGAGTGCACTGGCACCACTGGGGATGCAGTGCAGTGAGCCCATAGAGTGCACTGGCACCACTGGGGATGCACTGCAGTGAGTCCAGAGAGTGCACTGGCACCACTGGGGATGCAGTGCAGTGAGTCCAGAGACTGCACTGGCACCACTGGGGATGCAGTGCAGTGAGTCCAGAGACTGCACTGGCACCAGTGGGGATTCAGTGCAATGAATCCAGAGAGTGCACTGGCACCTCTGGGGAAGCAGTGCAGTGAATCTAGAGAGTGCACTGGCACCACTGAGGATGCACTGCAGTGAGTCCAGAGAGTGCACTGGCACCACTGGGGATGCACTGCAGTGAGTCCAGAGAGTGCACTGGCACCACTGGGGATGCAGTGCAGTGACTCCAGAGAGTGCACTGGCACCTTGGGAATGCAGTGCATTGAGTCCAGAGAGTGCACAGGCACCACTGGGGATGCAGTGCAGTGACTCCAGAGAGTGCACTGGCACCACTGGGGATGCACTGCAGTGAGTCCATAGAGTGCAATGGCACCTCAGGGGATGCAGTGCAGTGAGTCCAGAGAGTGCACTGGCACCACTGGGGATGCAGTGCAGTGAGTCCAGAGAGTGCACAGGCACCACTGGGGATGCACTGCAGTGAGTCCAGAGAGTGCACTGGCACCACTGGGGATGCAGTGCATTGAGTCCAGAGAGTACACTGGCACCTTGGGAATGCAGTGCATTGAGTCCAGAGAGTACACTGGCACCACTGGGGATGCACTGCAGTGAGTCCAGAGAGTGCACTGGCAACACTAGGGATGCATTGCAGTGAGTCCAGAGAGTGCACTGGCACTCCTCGGAATGCACTGCAGTGAGTCCAGAGAGTGCACAGGCACCATTGGGGATGCAGTGCAGTGAGTCCAGAGAGTGCACTGGCACCACTGCAGTGAGCAGAGAGTGATGCAGCTGCAGTGAGTCCAGAGAGTGCACAGGCACCACTGGGGATGCAGTGCATTGAGTCCAGAGAGTGCACAGGCACACTGGCACCACTGGGGATGCACTGCAGTGAGTCCAGAGAGTGCACTGGCACCACTGGGGATGCACTGCAGTGAGTCCAGAAAGTGCACTGGCACCACTGGTGATGCAGTGCATTGACTCCAGAGAGTGCACTGGCACCACTGGGGATGCAGTGCAGTGAGTCCAGAGAGGGCAGTGGCACCACTGGGGATGCACTGCAGTGAGTCCAGAGAGTGCACTGGCACCACTGGGGATGCAGTGCAGTGAATCCAGAGAGTGCACTGGCACCACTGGTGATGCAGTGCAGTGAGTCCAGAGAGTGCACTGCCACCACAGGGGATGCACTGCAGTGACTCCAGAGAGTGCACTGGCACCACTGGGATGCAGTGCAGTGAGTCCAGAGAGTGCACTGGCACCTTGGGGATGCAGTGCAGTGAGTCCAGAGAGTGCACTGGCACCACTGGGGATGCACTGCAATGACTCCAGAGAGTGCACTGGCACCACTGGGTAGGCAGTGCAGTGAGTCCAGAGAGTGCACTGGCACCACTGGGGATGCAGTGCAGTGAGTCCAGAGAGTGCACTGGCACCACTGGGGATGCAGTGCATTGAGTCCAGAGAGTACACTGGCACCAAGGGAATGCAGCGCAGTGAGTCCATAGAGTGCACTGGCACCACTGGGGATGTACCCCGGTGTGTCCAGAGATTTCACTGGCACCACTGGGGATGCACTGCAGTGACTCCAGAGACTGCACTGGCACCACTGAAGATGCAGTGCAGTGAGTCCAGAGAGTGCACTGGCACCACTGGGGATGCAGTGCAGTGAGTCCAGAGAGTGCACTGGCACCACTGGGGCTGCAGTGCAGTGAGTCCAGAGAGTGCACTGGCACGACTGGGGATGCACTGCAGTGAGTCCAGAGAGTGCACTGGCACCACTGGGGATGCAGTGCAGTGAGTCCAGAGAGTGCACTGGCACCACTGGGGATGCACTGCAATGAGTCCAGAGAGTGCACTGGCACCACTGGGGATGCACTGCAGTGAGTCCAGAGAGTGCACTGGCACAACAGGGGATGCAGTGCAGTGAGCCCATAGAGTGGACTGGCACCACTGGGGATGCAGTGCAGTGAGTCCAGAGAGTGCACTGGCACCACTGGGGATGCAGTGCAGTGAGTCCATAGAGTGCACTGGCAACACTGGCGATGCACTGCAGTGAGTCCAGAGAGTGCACTGGCACCACTGGGGATGCAGTGCAGTGAGTCCAGAGAGGGCACTGGCACCACTGGGGATGCACTGCAGTGAGTCCAGAGAGTGCACTGGCACCATTGGGGATGCAGTGCAGTGAGTCCAGAGACTGCACTGGCACCACTGGGGATGCAGTGCATTGAGTCCAGAGAGTACACTGGCACCACTGGGGATGCAGCGCAGTGAGTCCATAGAGTGCACTGGCACCATTGGGGATGCAGTGCAGTGAGTCCAGAGAGTGCACTGGCACCACTGGGGATGCAGCGCAGTGAGTCCAGAGAGTGCACTGGCACCACTGGGGATGCAGTGCAGTGAGTCCAGAGAGTGCGCTGGCACCACTGGGGATGAACTGCAGTGAATCCAGAGAGTGCACTGGCACCACTGGGGATGCACTGCAGTGAGTCCAGAGAGTGTACTGGCACCTTGGGGATGCACTGCAGTGACTCCAGAGAGTGCACTGGCACCACTGGGGATGCAGTGCAGTGAATCCAGAGAGTGCACAGGCACCAGTGGGGATGCAGTGCAGTGAGTCCAGAGAGTGCACTGGCACCACTGGGGATGCAGTGCAGTGAGTCCAGAGAGTGCACTGGCACCACTGGGGATGCATTACAGTGAGTCCAGAGAGTACACTGGCAACATTAGGGATGCATTGCAGTGAGTCCAGAGAGTGCACTGGAACTACTGGGGATGCACTGCAGTGAATCCAGAGAGTGCACTGGCACACTGGGGATGCAGTGCAGTGAGTCCAGAGAGTGCACTGGCACCACTGGGGATGCAGTGCAGTGAGTCCAGAGAGTGCACTGGCACCACTGGGGATGCACTGCAGTGAGTCCAGAGAGTGCACTGGCACCACTGGGGATGCACTGCAGTGAGTCCAGAGAGTGCACTGGCACCACTGGGGATGAACTGCAGTGAATCCAGAGAGTGCACTGGCACCACTGGGGATGCAGTGCAGTGAGTCCAGAGAGTGCACTGGCACCACTGGGGATGCAGTGCAGTGAATCCAGAGAGTGCACTGGCACCACTGGGGATGCAGTGCAGTGAGTCCAGAGAGTGCACTGGCACCACTGGGGATGCACTGCAGTGAGTCCAGAGAATGCACTGGCAACTCTGCAAATGCACTGCATTGATTCCAGAGAGTGCACTGGCACCACTGGGGATGCAGTGCAGTGAATCCAGAGAGTGCACTGGCACCACTGGGGATGCACTGCAGTGAGTCCAGAGAGTGCACTGGCACCACTGGGGATGCAGTGCAGTGAATCCAGAGAGTGCACTGGCACCACTGGGGATGCAGTGCAGTGAGTCCAGAGAGTGCACTGGCACCACTGGGGATGCAGTGCAGTGAGTCCAGAGAGTGCACTGGCACCACTGGGAATGCACTGCAGTGACTACAGAGAGTGCACTGGCACCACTGGGGATGCAGTGCAGTGAGTCCAGAGAGTGCACAGGCACCTTGGGGATGCAGTGCAGTGAGTCCACAGAGTGCACTGGCACCACTGGGGATGCACTGCAGTGACTCCAGAGAGTGCACTGGCACCCCTGGGGATACAATGCAGTGAGTCCAGAGAGTGCACTGGCACCACTGGGGATGCACTGCAGTGAGTCCAGAGAGTGCACTGCCACCACAGGGGATGCACTGCAGTGACTACAGAGAGTGCACTGGCACCACTGGGATGCAGTGCAGTGAGTCCAGAGAGTGCACTGGCACCACTGGGGATGCAGTGCATTGAGTCCAGAGAGTGCACTGGCACCACTGGGGATGCACTGCAGTGAGTCCAGAGAGTGCACTGGTACCACTGGGGATGCACTGCAGTGAGTCCAGAGAGTGCACTGGCACCACAGGGGATGCAGTGCAGTGAGCCCATAGAGTGCACTGGCACCACTGGGGATGTAGTGCAGTGAGTCCAGAGAGTGCACTGGCACCACTGGGGATGCAGTGCAGTGAGTCCAGAGAGTGCACTGGCACCACTGGGGATGCAGTGCAGTGAGTCCAGAGAGTGCACTGGCACCACTGGGGATTCAGTGCAGTGAATCCAGAGAGTGCACTGGCACCACTGGGGATGCAGTGCAATGAATCCAGAGAGTGCACTGGCACCTCTGGGGATGCAGTGCAGTGAGTACAGAGAGTGCACTGGCACCACTGGGGATGCACTGCAGTGAGTCCAGAGAGTGCACTGGCACCACTGGGGATGCACTGCAGTGAGTCCAGAGAGTGCACTGGCACCACTGGGGATGCAGTGCAGTGAGTCCAGAGAGTGCACTGGCACCACTCGCGATGCAGCGCAGTGAGTCCAGAGAGTGCACAGGCACCACTGGGGATGCAGTGCAGTGACTCCAGAGAGTGCACTGGCACCACTGGGGATGCACTGCAGTGAGTCCATAGAGTGCAATGGCACCTCAGGGGATGCAGTGCAGTGAGCCCATAGAGTGTACTGGCACCACTGGGGATGCAGTGCAGTGAGTCCAGAGAGTGCACAGGCACCACTGGGGATGCAGTGCAGTGAGTCCAGAGAGTGCACTGGCACCACTGGGGATGCGGTGCAGTGAGTCCAGAGAGGGCAGTGGCACCACTGGGGATGCACTGCAGTGAGTCCAGAGATTGCACTGGCACGACTGGGGATGCAGTGCAGTGAGTCCAGAGAGTGCACTGGCACGACTGCGGATGCAGTGCAGTGAATCCAGAGAGTGCACTGGCACCACTGAGGATGCACTGCAGTGAGTCCAGAGAGTGCACTGGCACCACAGGGGATGCAGTGCAGTGAGTCCATAGAGTGCACTGGCAACACTGGCGATGCACTGCAGTGAGTCCAGAGAGTGCACTGGCACCACTGGGGATGCAGTGCAGTGAGTCCAGAGAGGGCACTGGCACCACTGGGGATGCACTGCAGTGAGTCCAGAGAGTGCACTGGCACCATTGGGGATGCAGTGCAGTGAGTCCAGAGACTGCACTGGCACCACTGGGGATGCAGTGCTTTGAGTCCAGAGAGTACACTCGCACCACTGGGGATGCAGCGCAGTGAGTCCATAGAGTGCACTGGCACCATTGGGGATGCAGTGCAGTGAGTCCAGAGAGTGCACTGGCACCACTGGGGATGCAGCGCAGTGAGTCCAGAGAGTGCACTGGCACCACTGGGGATGCAGTGCAGTGAGTCCAGAGAGTGCACTGGCACCACTGGGGATGCAGTGCTCCAGAGAGTGCACTGGCACCACTGGGGATGCACTGCAGTGAGTCCAGAGAGTGTACTGGCACCTTGGGGATGCACTGCAGTGACTCCAGAGAGTGCACTGGCACCACTGGGGATGCAGTGCAGTGAGTCCAGAGAGTGCACTGGCACCACTGGGGATGCAGTGCAGTGAATCCAGAGAGTGCACTGGCACCACTGGGGATGCAGTGCAGTGAGTCCAGAGAGTGCACTGGCACCACTGGGGATGCACTGCAGTGAGTCCAGAGAATGCACTGGCAACTCTGCGGATGCACTGCATTGATTCCAGAGAGTGCACTGGCACCACTGGGGATGCAGTGCAGTGAATCCAGAGAGTGCACTGGCACCACTGGGGATGCAGTGCAGTGAGTCCAGAGAGTGCACTGGCACCACTGGGGATGCAGTGCAGTGAATCCAGAGAGTGCACTGGCACCACTGGGGATGCAGTGCAGTGAGTCCAGAGAGTGCACTGGCACCACTGGGGATGCAGTGCAGTGAGTCCAGAGAGTGCACTGGCACCACTGGGAATGCACTGCAGTGACTCCAGAGAGTGCACTGGCACCACTGGGGATGCAGTGCAGTGAGTCCAGAGAGTGCACAGGCACCTTGGGGATGCAGTGCAGTGAGTCCACAGAGTGCACTGGCACCACTGGGGATGCACTGCAGTGACTCCAGAGAGTGCACTGGCACCCCTGGGGATACAATGCAGTGAGTCCAGAGAGTGCACTGGCACCACTGGGGATGCAGTGCAGTGAGTCCAGAGAGTGCACTGGCACCACTGGGAATGCACTGCAGTGACTACAGAGAGTGCACTGGCACCACTGGGATGCAGTGCAGTGAGTCCAGAGAGTGCACTGGCACCACTGGGGATGCAGTGCAGTGAGTCCAGAGAGTGCACTGGCACCACTGGGGATGCACTGCAGTGAGTCCAGAGAGTGCACTGGTACCACTGGGGATGCACTGCAGTGAGTCCAGAGAGTGCACTGGCACCACAGGGGATGCAGTGCAGTGAGCCCATAGAGTGCACTGGCACCACTGGGGATGTAGTGCAGTGAGTCCAGAGAGTGCACTGGCACCACTGGGGATGCAGTGCAGTGAGTCCAGAGAGTGCACTGGCACCACTGGGGATGCAGTGCAGTGAGTCCAGAGAGTGCACTGGCACCAGTGGGGATTCAGTGCAATGAATCCAGAGAGTGCACTGGCACCACTGGGGATGCAGTGCAATGAATCCAGAGAGTGCACTGGCACCTCTGGGGATGCAGTGCAGTGAGTACAGAGAGTGCACTGGCACCACTGGGGATGCACTGCAGTGAGTCCAGAGAGTGCACTGGCACCACTGGGGATGCAGTGCATTGAATCCAGAGAGTGCACTGGCACCACTGGGGATGCAGTGCAGTGAGTCCAGAGAGTGCACTGGCACCACTCGCGATGCAGCGCAGTGAGTCCAGAGAGTGCACTGGCACCACTGGGGATGCAGTGCAGTGACTCCAGAGAGTGCACTGGCACCACTGGGGATGCACTGCAGTGAGTCCATAGAGTGCAATGGCACCTCAGGGGATGCAGTGCAGTGAGCCCATAGAGTGTACTGGCACCACTGGGGATGCAGTGCAGTGAGTCCAGAGAGTGCACAGGCACCACTGGGGATGCAGTGCAGTGAGTCCAGAGAGTGCACTGGCACCACTGGGGATGCAGTGCAGTGAGTCCAGAGAGGGCAGTGGCACCACTGGGGATGCACTGCAGTGAGTCCAGAGATTGCACTGGCACGACTGGGGATGCAGTGCAGTGAGTCCAGAGACTGCACTGGCACCATTGGAGATGCACTGCAGTGAGTCCAGAGACTGCACTGGCACCACTGGGGATGCACTGCAGTGACTCCAGAGAGTGCACTGGCACGACTGCGGATGCAGTGCAGTGAATCCAGAGAGTGCACTGGCACCACTTCGGATGCACTGCAGTGAGTCCAGAGAGTGCACTGGCACCACTGGGGATGCAGTGCAGTGAGTCCAGAGGGTTCACTGGCACCACTTGGGATGCAGTGCAGTGAGTCCACAGAGTGCACTGGCACCACTGGGGATGCAGTGCAGTGAGTCCAGAGAGTGCACTGGCACCACAGGGAATGCAGTGCAGTGAGTCCAGAGAGTGCACTGGCACCACTGGGGATGCAGTGCAGTGAGTCCAGAGAGTGCACTGGCACCACTGGGAATGCACTGCAGTGAGTCCAGAGAGTGCACTGGCACCACTGGGGATGCAGTGCAGTGAGTCCAGAGAGTGCACTGGCAACACTAGGGATGCATTGCATTGAGTCCAGAGAGTGCACTGGCACCACTGGCGATGCACTGCAGTGAGTCCAGAGAGTGCACTGGCACCACTGGGGATGCAGTGCAATGAATCCAGAGAGTGCACTGGCACCACTGGGGATGCAGTGCAGTGAGTCCAGTGAGTGCACTGGCACCACTGGGGATGCAGTGCAGTGAATCCAGAGAGTGCACTGGCACCACTGGGCATGCAGTGCAGTGAGCCCAGAGAGTGCACTGGCACCACTGGGGATGCAGTGCAGTGAATCCAGAGAGTGCACTGGCACCACTGGGGATGCACTGCAGTGAGTCCAGAGAGTGCACTGGCACCACTGGGGATGCAGTGCAGTGAGTCCAGAGAGTGCACTGGCACCAGTGGGGATGCAGTGCAGTGAATCCAGAGAGTGCACTGGCACCACTGGGGATGCACTGCAGTGAGTCCAGAGAGTGCACTGGCACCACTGGGGATTCAATGCAGTTAGTCCAGAGAATGCACTGGCAACACTGGGAATGCAGTGCATTGAGTCCAGAGAGTGCACTGGCACCACTGGGGATGCACTGCAGTGAGTCCAGAGAGTGCACTGTCACCACTGGGGATGCAGTGCAGTGAGTCCAGAGAGTGCGCTGGCACCACTGAGGATGCACTGCAGTGACTCCAGAGAGTGCACTGGCACCACTGGGTATGCAGTGCAGTGAGTCCAGAGAGTGCACTGGCACCACTGGGGATGCAGTGCAGTGACTCCAGAGAGTGCACTGGCACCACTGGGGATGCAGTGCAGTGAGTCCAGAGAGGGCAGTGGCACCACTGGGGATGCACTGTAGTGAGTCCAGAGATTGCACTGGCACGACTGGGGATGCAGTGCAGTGAGTCCAGAGACTGCACTGGCACCATTGGGGATGCACTGCAGTGAGTCCAGAGAGTGCACTGGCACCACTGGGGATGCACTGCAGTGAGTCCAGAGAGTGCACTGGCACCACTGGGGATGCAGTGCAGTGAATCCAGAGAGTGCACTGGCACCACTGAGGATGCACTGCAGTGAGTCCAGAGAGTGCACTGGCACCACTGGGGATGCAGTGCAGTGAATCCAGAGAGTGCACTGGCACCACTGGGGATGCACTGCAGTGAGTCCATAGAGTGCAGTGGCACCTCTGGGGATGCAGTGCAGTGAGTCCAGAGAGTGCACTGCCACCACAGGGGATGCATTGCAGTGAGTCCAGAGAGTGCACTGGCACCAGTGGCGATGCAC
This sequence comes from Anser cygnoides, assembly GCF_040182565.1. Classification (NCBI taxonomy): domain Eukaryota; kingdom Metazoa; phylum Chordata; class Aves; order Anseriformes; family Anatidae; genus Anser; species Anser cygnoides. The sequence continues at coordinate 86,592 of NW_027103084.1, forward strand.
TGCAGTGAGTCCAGAGAGTGCACTGGAACCACTGGGGATGCACTGCAGTGAATCCAGAGAGTGCACTGGCACACTGGGGATGCAGTGCAGTGAGTCCAGAGAGTGCACTGGCACCACTGGGGATGCAGTGCAGTGAGTCCAGAGAGGGCAGTGGCACCACTGGGGATGCACTGCAGTGAGTCCAGAGATTGCACTGGCACGACTGGGGATGCAGTGCAGTGAGTCCAGAGACTGCACTGGCACCATTGGGGATGCACTTCAGTGAGTCCAGAGACTGCACTGGCACCACTGGTGATGCACTGCAGTGACTCCAGAGAGTGCACTGGCTCCACTGCGGATGCAGTGCAGTGAATCCAGAGAGTGCACTGGCACCACTTCGGATGCACTGCAGTGAGTCCAGAGAGTGCACTGGCACCACTGGGGATGCAGTGCAGTGAGTCCAGAGGGTTCACTGGCACCACTGGGGATGCACTGCACTGAGTCCAGAGAGTGCACTGGCACCACTGGGGATGCAGTGCAGTGAGTCCATAGAGTGCACTGGCACCTCTGGGGATGCAGTGCAGTGAGTCCAGAGAGTGCACTGGCACCACTGGGGATGCAGTGCAGTGAGTCCACAGAGTGCACTGGCACCACAGGTGATGCACTGCAGTGAGTCCAGGTGTAAGTAATTGCAGTGAGTCCAGGTGTAAGTAATTGTAAGTAAGCACTGGGCTTCCGGGAAGCCATGTTGTTTTCCCAGAGCATGCCGGGAGATGTAGTTTTCCGGCACTGGACTTCCGGGAGGCCATATTGTTTTCCCAGGGCATGCCGGGAGATGTAGTTCTCGGACACTGGGCTTCCGGGAGGCCATGTTTTTTTCCTAGAACATGCTGGGAGATGTAGTCTTCCGGCACTGGACTTCCGGGAGGCCATATTGGTTTCCCAGAGCATGCCGGGAGATGTAGTTTTCCGGCACTGGACTTCCGGGAGGCCATATTGTTTTCCCAGGGCATGCCGGGAGATGTAGTACTCGGGGGCACTGGGCTTCCGGGAAGCCATGTTGTTTTCCCAGAGCATGCCGGGAGATGTAGTTTTCCGGCACTGGACTTCCGGGAGGCCATATTGTTTTCCCAGAGCATGCCGAGAGATGTAGTCTTCCGGCACTGGGCTTCCGGGAGGCCATATTGGTTTCCCAGAGCATGCCGGGATATGTAGTACTCTGGGAGGGGTGCACTGGACTTCCGGGAGGCCATGTTTGGATTCCGAGGAATGCCGGGAGTTGTAGTTTTCCGGCACTGGACTTCCGGGAGGCTATATTGGTTTCCCAGAGCATCCCGGGAGATGTAGTTTTCCGGCACTGGACTTCCGGGAGGCCATATTGTTTTCCCAGAGCATGCCGGGTGATGTAGTCTTCCGGCACTGGGCGTTTTTTGCTAATAATAATTTTTGTACTAATAACATAGGCTCAGGCAAGGATCTCAGTGAGGTAGCATTTTTATTCATGAGTGCAATGGCAGGTGTCCCACAAGCCACGTACTAGTTTATACAGTTTAACACAGTTTATATAAATTTTTTTTTTCCCTCTCGGTGACCAGGACCCTCCCCAGTTTCCCAATTGACCGGGTAATCCAGGTTCACAATCTATCTGGTTCTTCACAGAAAATACACAGCTGCTGGCCTGTTACAAGTCAATTTTCTTTTTTTCTTGACTGTTTTCCTCTTTGAGGTGGTAATGTTTCTTACACCGTGATTTCCACCCAATTGCTCTAAGGATTCTGGTTGTCTGCATTTTACAAGGTTGTCTGTGAAGCTTTCTTATCACTGCAAGCATATCTCAGTACCACCTTCCTTCCCTCTAAACGATGTAACTCTGTGCAAAAACATTTTTATTCCCACAACCTTGATCCCCTTACCCTAAAATCCTTATTCCCTTTAACCCTAACAACTCTAACCACAACCCTAACCCTTCATATCAACCCCCCAACGCTAATGACACTGACTAATGATCCAAACCCCAAACTGCCCCTAACCCCAGGCAACTGACAAAGAAACTGACACATAGCTGAAAACTACAAAAAAGGCAAAACCCTGGATACACACCCCAAATCACAAACACGTGACCAAAATGCTACAGAAAAGCCCCAGACGCAGGCCCCAAGCACTACAGCTAGGCCCCAGAAGCTCAAGACACATCCCAAAGCCAAAATGCAAGCCCCAAACGCTACAGAAAAGCCCCCAAACACCAGACGCAGGCTGCAGAAGTCTACAAGCAGGCCCCAACCACACCCGGATGCAGACCCCAACTGTCCACAAGCAGCTCCCAACCCCCCCCCATGAACTGGACCCCACCCCACCCAGATGCAGGCCCCAGCCCCAGCCCCCACGCCCCAGACTCTGGCCCCAAAGGTGTACAACCAGCTCCCAAATGTCCCCCTCAAAGGGAGGCTCCAAAGCCCGCCAGAAGACCCTAGAGTGTACAAGCAGCTCCCAACCCCCCCAGCACAGGCCCCAACCCCCCCCCAGACACAGGCCCCAAAGGTGTCCAAGCAACTCCCCACCCTCCCCAGAGGCACACCCCAAAGGTGTACAAACAGCCCCAACCCCCCAAGACCCAGACCCCTACAGTGTACAAGCAGCTCCCACCCCCCCCGCAAGGCAGGCCCTAACAGTGTACAAGCAGCTCCCACCCCCCCCCCCAGACGCAGGCCCCACCAAAGGTGTACAAGCAGGCCCCTACAGTATACAAGCAGCTCACAACCACCCCCCCCAGAGGCAGGCCCCAACCCCCTCCAGATGCAAGCCCCAAAGGTGTACAAGCAGCTCCCAACCCCCTCCAGATGCAGATCCCTACATTGTACAAGCAGCTCCCAACACCTGCCCCCAAACGCAAGCCCATACTGTGTACAAGCAGCTCCCAACCCCCACAGATACAGATCCCTACATTGTAGGAGCAGCTTCCAACCCCCCCAGATGCAGGCCCTGACCCCCCCCCCCAGCCACAGTCCCCAAAGGTGTACAAGCAACTCCCAACCCCCCCCCCCCAGATGCAAGCCCCAAAGGTGTACAAGCAGCTCCACACCCCCCCAAGTCACTGGCCCCAAAAGCCTAAATATATGCCAAGAAAGTATTAATGCAAGTGCCAAATGCTACAGACAGGCCCAAAAGCACAGGCCCCAGATGCTCGAGGCCGAGATGTAACTTGGCTTTCTGAATTACTGGAAAGCGGCTTTCATTCTCAGCGAGGTGTGCGCAGGCTAGACAGGATGGGGCTTCAGGCACCTCTTCACCTGTGGAAACGCTGCCATCAGGCACTGCCATGCCAGACAAGCTTTTTCTGTTAAAACACCCTTCTCAGATGCCCTGTGGCATTCTAGTGACCTGCTTAGCTCCGATTCTAAAGACTAACGTCACAGCCCACCTTGCCTGTGGCACCTGATGAACAGAAGAGAAAGCAACCATACCGTTTGGAAACCGTCACTGCACGTGCTGCTCCTTGATGCTCTGTAACCTCTTCTCAAATCCTCAGCCACTTCTGTGTAGAGCCTGCCATGACACCTGAAAAGCAAAATGGATACCCTTCGCAGTCACCTTGCGCAACTTGGCCATTCCGCTCCAACCCCACTCACGACCAGCCTGCCCTTCTCGTGCTGCTCTTCAGAGTGCAGCTTGGCCCCTCTGAGTCTGTGCAAGGCACCTGCGAAAGAAAAAGAAAAGCATAGGCCGCGGCAGCATCCAAAGCCACAGCACAGCTAGGACAGGTACTCTCATCTGCTCCCTTACTCTGCCAACTCACCTGCCCTCGAGGCAGATGCTTCCATCTGCTCTCTTAAGCTCTTATATTTTAACATTGTATGTGGTTTGGTTTTTTAAGTTAAACAAGTTTAATTTAGAAAGTTATACATGTACTTAAACATCATGAATTATATTTACAAAACATCCTACCTTTATATCCAAAGTGATATCAAGAAATGCCTCATATGTATCCGAAACTGCTTTGCAATTCAAGCACTTCAGTGGAAGCAAAATATAAATGCTTAACAATACGTGGAGGAGACTAACTGTCCAAATTCAAGTTGTCGATAGATACTACTTTAGACAAGCTGCAGACTGCTTTACTACCGACAAAAGACACAGATCAGTTCTAAGGACAGGAATATTTTTAAAAGTACCTCTTGATCTTAGAAATCCTCCAAATATTTGATGAATGATGGTGGTAGCTTGAGAAGATCTGTCCAATCTGGAAATAAATTATAATCAGACCTCAGAAGATTTAAGGCACACAGTTAACTCTTCAAAGAGTTTTATGAAAACCAAGGATGACGTAGACTTTCAGTTTTGATAGTAAATAAAGGACTACAAGGTGCTAGAGAACGTATAAAAGTGAATTTGTTTATGCTGACTTGGTGCTTCCATTCAAGCACGCTTCCTGCATAGCATCGACAGTATAGCGCAAGAACTCGTGTGCGTCTTCTTGACTGCCAAAATGGAAATGTTGTCCTATTCCTAAATAAGAAGATGATAGTATTTACCTCATTTAAAAATGAAATAATTCTCGTATTTCTAAAATCTCTCTTCTTTATAGTGTTAAAACCATTTATACACATCAAATAATTATTTGAAGATTACAAGATACTGAAAAAGAAACACATCTGAAGCCACTTACGACTGAGGTTATTGATAACACGCGTAGGCTCGATAGCATCAACAGTGCAACGCAGGGCCTGGTTAATGTGAGTCTCCATCGTGCACATCATGCAAAAATCTTGTTCACGACCTGAAGAGTGAAAGAAGAAAGCATCCCAGTCTAGCGAAACAGACATAACTACAAACAAACATATAAGTAACATTTAAACTATAGATACAGTATCCACTCTCCTTGTCCCAACAGTCTCGTAACATTTCATTTCACACAACTTTATAGAATAAAAATATCCATTAAGCTTGTGTTCAAGTGCATTTTGTGATGAGAAATCTAAAAGACTACTGCAAAGTCACGTTTGTGAAGGCTGACAGGAATGTGAACTCCACAGGCTGCAAAATATATGAGAAAAGAATATTTGACATTGATGATACAGCATTAAGAGAATGTGGGTTATTTTCAGCACAGTGCTGTCAGGTGAGCTTCATGATACAGAGCTACGAGTCCTTTGGGAGAAAGGAAAAACTAAAGTAATGTATGTAATAGTACTTCTGCCCTCCTTTTTTCAACAGGATTCTTAACTGAAACAATTTCTATATACAGGAAGAAAACAGTTAAATTTCTAGGTATCGATACAAAGATACCAGCCTAAAAAGCATACACGTTTAGTACAACATTTAGTTTATAGTACAACATTTTATTTAGAACAAAATCAGTCTAGATTTTAATACAGTCCCACAAAAAAACTAGTCATGTTCATAACAGCTCATATTGCTTTCTAGGTTTTTTTGTTTGTTTGTTTTTTTAATTGGTTCAACAACGAACAGACCATTTATTGTAGTGCATTATGGAACCTAGGCTGTGAAGACTAAAGACCTATGATGCCAACATCCTAAATTTTATTGCCTTTCTAGCAGCAGGAAGCCCAAATGCCAAATGTTCATTAAATGCATTCCTGTCCAATGCACTTCATTATTCCCATGAAGCAAGAAAAGATCCTTTTAAAAAAAAAAAAAAAACAAACAAACAAAAAAACCACACGGTGCATTAAACGCACTCCATATGCTATTCTGAGCCCACTGCTAACACAATGCTCAAAGCCAGCTTGTACAGGTAAAATCAGGCAAGTAACTTTGTCTCACAGAATCACTGCTGTTCTTTCACCTTCAGAGCTATCCAACAGATTTAAAATACTGTTAGAAAGTACTCACATGACTGGCTGTGCTCAAGAGAAAGCATGTAATTGGCAAGTGGGGGGGTGTAGGTCAAACACTGTAGAGTAGCATTAAGAAAGCGTGTGTTGCCAAGATTGTACAGGCCAACTCCAACACTTTGTGTTTCTTGCCAATCCATACGTATCTTCTCAGGTGGAAAAAGAATCCTTTGTGGCGGAGCAAGTCCATCAGTAACAACTGCAAGAAAGTTATATTTAAAAAGAGATTTTTGTTTGTTTGTTTCTAAGAAAGGCATTAGGTATATATAGGTATAGTAAATATATAAAGTATATATAGGTATAGTAAAAATACTATTCTGCGGGAGCACCTAGAGGAACTAGCTACAATCCAAAACAGAAAAACTTATTGCAGACAGCTTTAATACCGCCAAATTCAAATTGGCTGGTCAGCACAACGTTTTGGGAAAAAAAAAGTTTAGTCAACCATTTTAATTTTTCTAAGGCAAGTCTAACTGCCATCCTGTTTTTAGTATCTAAAGCCAAGTACCTCTCCATCTATAATCTTTAACCTGATTACCTCAACTACTGCTTTTTTCCTTATTATAACTTAAACCACAAACTTAGACTTGAAATTATATGGTAATAAATGCAAGGACAATGTAAAAACAAATAACTAGGAATGACGGTACCCCTACAAATATCAGATCTTTTCCTGAGCAATGTTAGCATTCAAAAACCTGTGAATAATGGAAGCTGTGAATAGCAACAATAAAATGCTTTTCTTTGCAAAACAGTCCCCAGTAGTGCCAGTGCACTCTCTGGACTCACTGCAGTGCATTCCCAGTGGTGCCAGTGCACTCTCTGGAGTCACTGCACTGCATCTCCAGTGGTGCCAGTGCACTCTCTGGACTCACTGCAGTGCATCCTCAGTGGTGCCAGTGCACTCTCTGGACTCACTGCACTGCATCCCCAGTGGTGCCAGCGCACTCTCTGGACTCACTGCACTGCATCCCCAGTCGTGCCAGCGCACTCTCTGGACTCACTGCAGTGCATCCCCAGTGGTGCCAGTGCACTCTCTGGACTCACTGCAGTGCATCCCCAGTGGTGCCAGTGCACTCTCTGGACTCACTGCACTGAATCCCCAGAGGTGCCAGTGCACTCTCTGGACTCACTGCCCAACATCCCCAGTGGTGCCAGTGCACTCTCTGGAGTCACTGCACTGCATCTCCAGTGGTGCCAGTGCACTCTCTGGACTCACTGCAGTGCATCCTCAGTGGTGCCAGTGCACTCTCTGGACTCACTGCACTGCATCCCCAGTGGTGCCAGCGCACTCTCTGGACTCACTGCAGTGCATCACCAGTGGTGCCAGTGCACTCTCTGGACTCACTGCAGTGCATCCCCAGTGGTGCCAGTGCACTCTGTGGAGTCACTGCACTGCATCTCCAGTGGTGCCAGTGCACTCTCTGGACTCACTGCACTGCATACCCAAGGTGCCAGTGCACTCTCTGGACTCACTGCACTGAATCCCCAGAGGTGCCAGTGCACTATGTGGACTCACTGCCCTGCATCCCCAGTGGTGCCAGTGCACTCTCTGGACTCACTGCCCTGCATCCCCAGTGGTGCCAGTGCACTCTCTGGACTCACTGCACTGCATCCCCAATGGTGCCAGCGAACTCTCTGGACTCACTGCACTGCATCCCCAGTGGTGCCAGTGCACTCTCTGGACTCACTGCAGTGCATCGCCAGTGGTGCCAGTGCACTCTCTGGACTCACTGCACTGCATCCCCAAGGTGCCAGTGCACTCTCTGGTCTCACTGCTCTGCTCCAGCCGCACCAGCCGCTCCAGCGTCGGCAGCCGCTCCAGCCTCGGCAGCCCCTCCAGCCGCTCCAGCCGCGGCAGCCGCTCCAGCCGCTCCAGCCGCGGCAGCCGCTCCAGCCGCTCCAGCCGCCGCAGCCGCTCCAGCCGCGCCAGCCGCGGCAGCCGCTCCAGCCGCTCCAGCCGCGGCAGCCGCTCCAGCCGCGGCAACTGCTCCAGCCGCTCCAGCCGCGGTAGCATCCCCAGCCCCGTTAGCCGCTCCAGCCGCGACAGCCGCTCCAGCCGCGGCAGCCGCTCCCACTCCTGTGTCTGCATCCCCAGTGGACGGCTCACCACTGGGGATGCACTGCAGTGAGTCCAGAAAGTGCACTGGCACGACTGGGGATGCACTGCAGTGAGTCCAGAGAGTGCACTGGCAACACTAGGGATGCATTGCAGTGAGTCCAGAGACTGCACTGACACTCCTCGGAATGCACTGCATTGAGTTTAGAGAGTGCACAGGCACCATTGGGGACGCAGTGCAGTGACTCCAGAGAGTGCACTGGCACCATTGGGGATGCAGTGCAGTGAGTCCAGAGAGTGCACTGGCACAGCTGAAGATGCAGCGTAGTGAGTCCAGAGAGTGCACTGGCACCATTGGGGATGCAGTGCAGTGAGCCCAGAGAGTGCACTGGCACCACTGGGGATGTAGTGCAGTGAGTCCAGAGATTGCACTGGCACCTTGGGGATGCAGTGCAGTGAGTCCAGAGAGTGCACTGGCACCACTGGGGATGCAGTGCACTGACTCCAGAGAGGGAAGTGGCACCACTATGGAGTCTATGGACTCACTGCGCTGCATCCCCAGTACTGCCAGTGCACTCTCTGGACTCACTGCACTGCATCCCCAGTGGAGCCAGTGCACTCTCTGGACTCACTGCACTGCATCGCCACTGGTGCCAGTGCACTCTCTGGACTCACTGCTCTGCTCCAGCCGCATCAGCCGCTCCAGCCGCTCCAGCCGCGGCAGTCGCGGCAGCCGCTCCTGCCGCGGTAGCCGCTCCAGCCGCTCCAGCCGCGGCAGCCGCTCCTGCCGCTCCAGCCGCGGCAGCCGCTCCAGACGCGGCAACCGAGGCAGCCGCTCCTGCCGCGGTAGCCGCTCCAGCCGCTCCAGCCGCGGCAGCCGCTCCAGCAGCTCCAGCCGCGGTAGCCTCTCCAGCCGCGTTAGCCGCTCCAGCCGCGACAGCCGCTCCAGCCGCGGCAGCCGCTCCCTGTGTCTGCATCCCCAGTGGACGGCTCACCACTGGGGATGCACTGCAGTGAGTCCAGAGAGTGCACTGGCACCACTGGGGATGCAGTGCAATGAGTCCAGAGAGTGCACTGGCACCACTGGGGATGCAGTGCAGTGAGTCCAGAGAGTGCACTGGCAGGACTGGGGATGCACTGCAGTGAGTCCAGAGAGTTCACTGGCACCACTGGGGATGCAGTGCAGTGACTCCAGAGAGGGAAGTGGCACCACTATGGAGTCTATGGACTCACTGCACTGCATCCCCAGTGGAGCCAGTGCACTCTCTGGACTCACTGCACTGCATCCCCAGTGGTGCCAGTGCACTCTCTGGACTCACTGTAGTGCATCGCCAGTGGTGCCAGTGCACTCTCTGGATTCACTGCCCTGCATACCCAAGGTGCCAGTGCACTCTCTGGACTCACTGTGCTGCATCCCCAGTGGTGCCAGTGCACTCTCTGGACTCACTGCACTGCATCCCCAGTGGTGCCAGTGCACTCTCTGCACTCACTGCACTGCATCCCCAGTGGTGCCAGTGCTGTCTCTGGAGTCACTGCGCTGCATCACCAGTGGTGACAGAGCACTCTCTGGAGTTACTGCTCTGCATCCCCAATGGTGCCTGTGCACTCTCTGGACTCAATGCAGTGCATTCCGAGGAGTGCCAGTGCACTCTCTGGACTCACTGCAATGCATCCCTAGTGATGCCAGTGCACTCTCTGGACTCACTGCACTGCATTCCCTGTGGTGCCAGTGCACTCTCTGGACTCACTGCAGTGCATCCCCAGTGGTGAGCCGTCCACTGGGAATGCAGACACAGGAGTGGGAGCGGCTGCCGCGGCTGGAGCGGCTGTCCCGGCTGGAGCGGCTGGAGCAGTTGCCGCGGCTGGAGCGGCTGGAGCGGCTGCCGCGGCTGGAGCGGCTGGAGCGGCTGCCGCGGATGGAGCGGCTGGAGCGGCTGCCGCGGCTGGAGCGGCTGGAGCGGCTGCCGCGGATGGAGCGGCTGCCGCGGCTACCGCGGCAGGAGCGGCTGCCGCGGCTGGAGCGGCTGGAGCGGCTGCCGCGGCTGGAGCGGCTGGAGGGGCTGCCGAGGCTGGAGCGGCTGCCGACGCTGGAGCGGCTGGTGCGGCTGGAGCAGAGCAGTGAGTCCAGAGAGTGCACTGGCACCACTGGGGATGCACTGCAGTGAGTCCAGAGAGTGCACTGGCACCACTGGGGATGCAGTGCAGTGACTCCAGAGAGTTCGCTGGCACCACTGGGGATGCAGGGCAGTGAGTCCAGAGAGTGCACTGTCACCACTTGGGATGCACTGCAGTGAGTCCAGAGAGTGCACTGGCACCACTGGGGATGCAGTGCAGTGAGTCCAGAGAGTGCACTGGCACCACTGGGGATACACTGCAGTGAGTCCAGAGAGTGCACTGGTACCACTGGGGATGCAGTGCAGTGAATCCAGAGAGTGCACTGGCACCTCAGGGGATGCAGTGCAGTGAGTCCAGAGAGTGCACTGGCACCACTGGGGATGCAGGGCAGTGAGTCTAGAGAGTGCACTGGCACCTCAGGCGATGCAGTGCCGTGAGCCCATAGAGTGCACTGGCACCACTGGGGATGCAGTGCAATGAGTCCAGAGAGTGCACTGGCAACACTTGGGATGCAATGCAGTGAGTCCAGAGAGTGAACTGGCACCTTGGGTATGTAGTGCAGTGAGTCCAGAGAGTGCACTGGCACCATGGGGATGCAGTGCAGTGATTCCAGAGAGTGCACTGGCACCAGTGGGGATGCAGTGCAGTGACTCCACAGAGTGCACTGGCAACACTGGGGATGCAGGGCAGTGAGTCCAGAGAGTGCACTGGCACCTTGGGTATGTAGTGCAGTGAATCCAGAGAGTGCACTGGCACCATGGGGATGCAGTGCAGTGAGTCCAGAGAGTGCACTGGCACCACTGGGGATGCAGTGCAGTGAGTCCAGAGAGTGCGCTGGCACCACTGGGGATGCAGTGCAGTGAGTCCAGAGAGTGCGCTGGCACCACTGGGGATGTAGTGCGGTGACTCCAGAGAGTGCACTGGCACCACTGGGGATGCAGTGCAGTGAGTCCATAGAGTGCACTGGCACCATTGGGGATGCAGTGCAGTGACTCCAGAGAGTGCACTGGCACCACTGGGGATGCAGTGCAGTGAGTCCAGAGAGTGCACTGCCACCACTGGGGATGCAGTGCAGTGGGTCCATAGAGTGCACTGGCACCACTGGGGATGCAGGGCAGTGAGTCCAGAGAGTGCACTGGCACCACTGGGGATGCAGTGCAGTGAGTCCAGAGAGTGCACTGGCACCTCAGGGGATGCAGTGCAGTGAGCCCATAGAGTGCACTGGCACCACTGGGGATGCAGTGCAGTGAGTCCAGAGAGTGCACTGGCACCACTGGGGATGCAGTGCGGTGAGTCCAGAGAGTGCACTTGCAACACTTGGCATGCACTGCAGTGAGTCCAGAGAGTGCACTGGCACCACTGGGTATGCAGTGCAGTGAGTCCAGAGAGTGAACTGGCACCTTGGGTATGTAGTGCATTGAGTCCAGAGAGGGCACTGGCACCATGGGGATGCAGGGCAGTGAGTCCAGAGAGTGCGCTGGCACCACTGGGGATGCAGTGCAGTGAGTCCAGAGAGTGCACTGGCACCACTGGAGATGCAGTGCAGTGAGTCCAGAGAGTGCACTGGCACCACTGGGGATGCAGCGCAGTGAGTGCAGAGAGTGCACTGGCACCACTGGGGATGCAGTGCAGTGAGTCCAGAGAGTGCGCTGGCACCACTGGTGATGCACTGCAGTGAGTCCAGAGAGTGCACTAGCACCACTGGGGATGCACTGCAGTGAGTCCAGAGAGTGCGCTGGCACCACTGGGGATGCAGTGCAGTGAGTCCAGAGAGTGCGCTGGCACCACTGGGGATACACTGCAGTGAGTCCAGAGAGTGCACTGCCACCACTGGGAATGCAGTGCAGTGAGTCCAGAGAGTGCACTGGCACCACTGGAGATGCAGTGCAGTGAGTCCAGAGAGTGCACTGGCACCACTGGGGATGCAGTGCAGTGAGTCCAGAGAGTGCACTGGCACCACTGGGGATGCACTGCAGTGAGTCCAGAGAGTGCACTGGCACTACTGGGGATGCAGTGCAGTGAGTCCAGAGAGTACACTGGCACCATTTGGGATGCAGTGCAGTGAATCCAGAGAGTGCACTGTCACCGCTGGGGATTCACTGCAGTGACTCCAGAGAGTGCACTGGCGCCACTGGGCATGCAGTGCAGTGAGTCCAGAGAGTGCACTGGCACCTCTGGGGATGCAGTGCAGTGAGTCCAGAGAGTGCACTGGCACCACTGGGGATGCAGTGCAGTGAGTCCACAGAGTGCACTGGCACCACAGGTGATGCACTGCAGTGAGTCCAGAGAGTGCACTGGCACCACTGGGGATGCAGTGCAGTGAGTCCAGAGAGTGCACTGGCACCACTGGGGATGCACTGCAGTGAGTCCAGAGAGTGCACTGGCACTCCTCGGAATGCACTGCATTGAGTCCAGAGAGTGCACTGGCACCTTGGGGATGCAGTGCAGTGAGTCCAGAGAGTGCACTGGCACCACTGGGGATGCAGTGCAGTGAGTCCAGAGAGTGCACTGGCACCACTTGGGATTCAATGCAGTTAGTCCAGAGAATGCACTGGCAACACTGGGGATGCAGTGCAGTGAGTCCAGAGAGTGCACTGGCACCACTGGGGATGCAGTGCAGTGAGTCCAGAGAGTGCGCTGGCACCACTGGGGATGTAGTGCGGTGACTCCAGAGAGTGCACTGGCACCACTGGGGATGCAGTGCAGTGAGTCCATAGAGTGCACTGGCACCATTGGGGATGCAGTGCAGTGACTCCAGAGAGTGCACTGGCACCACTGAGGATGCAGTGCAGTGAGTCCAGAGAGTGCACTGCCACCACTGGGGATGCAGTGCAGTGGGTCCATAGAGTGCACTGGCACCACTGGGGATGCAGGTCAGTGAGTCCAGAGAGTGCACTGGCACCACTGGGGATGCAGTGCAGTGAGTCCAGAGAGTGCACTGGCACCTCAGGGGATGCAGTGCAGTGAGCCCATAGAGTGCACTGGCACCACTGGGGATGCAGTGCAGTGAGTCCAGAGAGTGCACTGGCACCACTGGGGATGCAGTGCGGTGAGTCCAGAGAGTGCACTTGCAACACTTGGCATGCACTGCAGTGAGTCCAGAGAGTGCACTGGCACCACTGGGTATGCAGTGCAGTGAGTCCAGAGAGTGAACTGGCACCTTGGGTATGTAGTGCATTGAGTCCAGAGAGGGCACTGGCACCATGGGGATGCAGGGCAGTGAGTCCAGAGAGTGCGCTGGCACCACTGGGGATGCAGTGCAGTGAGTCCAGAGAGTGCACTGGCACCACTGGAGATGCAGTGCAGTGAGTCCAGAGAGTGCACTGGCACCACTGGGGATGCAGCGCAGTGAGTGCAGAGAGTGCACTGGCACCACTGGGGATGCAGTGCAGTGAGTCCAGAGAGTGCGCTGGCACCACTGGTGATGCACTGCAGTGAGTCCAGAGAGTGCACTAGCACCACTGGGGATGCACTGCAGTGAGTCCAGAGAGTGCGCTGGCACCACTGGGGATGCAGTGCAGTGAGTCCAGAGAGTGCGCTGGCACCACTGGGGATACACTGCAGTGAGTCCAGAGAGTGCACCGCCACCACTGGGAATGCAGTGCAGTGAGTCCAGAGAGTGCACTGGCACCACTGGAGATGCAGTGCAGTGAGTCCAGAGAGTGCACTGGCACCACTGGGGATGCAGTGCAGTGAGTCCAGAGAGTGCACTGGCACCACTGGGGATGCACTGCAGTGAGTCCAGAGAGTGCACTGGCACTACTGGGGATGCAGTGCAGTGAGTCCAGAGAGTACACTGGCACCATTTGGGATGCAGTGCAGTGAATCCAGAGAGTGCACTGTCACCGCTGGGGATTCACTGCAGTGACTCCAGAGAGTGCACTGGCGCCACTGGGCATGCAGTGCAGTGAGTCCAGAGAGTGCACTGGCACCTCTGGGGATGCAGTGCAGTGAGTCCAGAGAGTGCACTGGCACCACTGGGGATGCAGTGCAGTGAGTCCACAGAGTGCACTGGCACCACAGGTGATGCACTGCAGTGAGTCCAGAGAGTGCACTGGCACCACTGGGGATGCAGTGCAGTGAGTCCAGAGAGTGCACTGGCACCACTGGGGATGCACTGCAGTGAGTCCAGAGAGTGCACTGGCACTCCTCGGAATGCACTGCATTGAGTCCAGAGAGTGCACTGGCACCTTGGGGATGCAGTGCAGTGAGTCCAGAGAGTGCACTGGCACCACTGGGGATGCAGTGCAGTGAGTCCAGAGAGTGCACTGGCACCACTTGGGATTCAATGCAGTTAGTCCAGAGAATGCACTGGCAACACTGGGGATGCAGTGCAGTGAGTCCAGGGAGTGCACTGGCACCACTAGGGATGCATTGCAGTGAGTCCAGAGAGTGCACTGGCACTCCTCGGAATGCACTGCAGTGAGTCCAGAGAGTGCACAGGCACCATTGGGGATGCAGTGCAGTGAGTCCAGAGAGTGCACTGGCACCTTGGGAATGCAGTGCATTGAGTCCAGAGAGTGCACAGGCACCACTGGGGATGCAGTGCATTGAGTCCAGAGAGTACACTGGCACCACTGGGGATGCACTGCAGTGAGTCCAGAGAGTGCACTGGCACGACTGGGGATGCAGTGCAGTGAGTCCAGAGAGTGCACTGGCACCACTGGGGATACACTGCAGTGAGTCCAGAGAGTGCACTGGCACCACTGGGGACTCTTTTGCAAAGAAAAGCGTTTTATTGTTGCTATTCACAGCTTCCATTATTCACAGGTTTTTGAATGCTAACATTGCTCAGGAAAAGATCTGATATTTGTAGGGGTACCGTCATTCCTAGTTATTTGTTTTTACATTGTCCTTGCATTTATTACCATATAATTTCAAGTCTAAGTTTGTGGTTTAAGTTATAATAAGGAAAAAAGCAGTAGTTGAGGTAATCAGGTTAAAGATTATAGATGGAGAGGAACTTGGCTTTAGATACTAAAAACAGGATGGCAGTTAGACTTGCCTTAGAAAAATTAAAATGGTTGACTAAACTTTTTTTTTCCCAAAACGTTGTGCTGACCAGCCAATTTGAATTTGGCGGTATTAAAGCTGTCTGCAATAAGTTTTTCTGTTTTGGATTGTAGCTAGTTCCTCTAGGTGCTCCCGCAGAATAGTATTTTTACTATACCTATATATACTTTATATATTTACTATACCTATATATACCTAATGCCTTTCTTAGAAACAAACAAACAAAATCTCTTTTTAAATATAACTTTCTTGCAGTTGTTACTGATGGACTTGCTCCGCCACAAAGGATTCTTTTTCCACCTGAGAAGATACGTATGGATTGGCAAGAAACACAAAGTGTTGGAGTTGGCCTGTACAATCTTGGCAACACACGCTTTCTTAATGCTACTCTACAGTGTTTGACCTACACCCCCCCACTTGCCAATTACATGCTTTCTCTTGAGCACAGCCAGTCATGTGAGTACTTTCTAACAGTATTTTAAATCTGTTGGATAGCTCTGAAGGTGAAAGAACAGCAGTGATTCTGTGAGACAAAGTTACTTGCCTGATTTTACCTGTAGAAGCTGGCTTTGAGCATTGTGTTAGCAGTGGGCTCAGAATAGCATATGGAGTGCGTTTAATGCACCATGTGGTTTTTTTTTTTGTTTGTTTGTTTGTTTTTTTAAAAGGATCTTTTCTTGCTTCATGGGAATAATGAAGTGCATTGGACAGGAATGCATTTAATGAACATTTGGCATTTGGGCTATTTGGGCTTCCTGCTGCTAGAAAGGCAATAAAATTTAGGATGTTGGCATCATAGGTCTTTAGTCTTCACAGCCTAGGTTCCATAATGCACTACAATAAATGGTCTGTTCGTTGTTGAACCAATTAAAAAAACAAACAAACAAAAAAAAAAACCTAGAAAGCAATATGAGCTGTTATGAACATGACTAGATTTTTTTGTGGGACTGTATTAAAATCTAGACTGATTTTGTTCTAAATAAAATGTTGTACTATAAACTAAATGTTGTACTAAACGTGTATGCTTTTTAGGCTGGTATCTTTGTATCGATACCTAGAAATTTAACTGTTTTCTTCCTGTATATAGAAATTGTTTCAGTTAAGAATCCTGTTGAAAAAAGGAGGGCAGAAGTACTATTACATACATTACTTTAGTTTTTCCTTTCTCCCAAAGGACTCGTAGCTCTGTATCATGAAGCTCACCTGACAGCACTGTGCTGAAAATAACCCACATTCTCTTAATGCTGTATCATCAATGTCAAATATTCTTTCCTCATATATTTTGCAGCCTGTGGAGTTCACATTCCTGTCAGCCTTCACAAACGTGACTTTGCAGTAGTCTTTTAGATTTCTCATCACAAAATGCACTTGAACACAAGCTTAATGGATATTTTTATTCTATAAAGTTGTGTGAAATGAAATGTTACGAGACTGTTGGGACAAGGAGAGTGGATACTGTATCTATAGTTTAAATGTTACTTATATGTTTGTTTGTAGTTATGTCTGTTTCGCTAGACTGGGATGCTTTCTTCTTTCACTCTTCAGGTCGTGAACAAGATTTTTGCATGATGTGCACGATGGAGACTCACATTAACCAGGCCCTGCGTTGCACTGTTGATGCTATCGAGCCTACGCGTGTTATCAATAACCTCAGTCGTAAGTGGCTTCAGATGTGTTTCTTTTTCAGTATCTTGTAATCTTCAAATAATTATTTGATGTGTATAAATGGTTTTAACACTATAAAGAAGAGAGATTTTAGAAATACGAGAATTATTTCATTTTTAAATGAGGTAAATACTATCATCTTCTTATTTAGCAATAGGACAACATTTCCGTTTTGGCAGTCAAGAAGACGCACACGAGTTCTTGCGCTATACTGTCGATGCTATGCAGGAAGCGTGCTTGAATGGAAGCACCAAGTCAGCATAAACAAATTCACTTTTATACGTTCTCTAGCACCTTGTAGTCCTTTATTTACTATCAAAACTGAAAGTCTACGTCATCCTTGGTTTTCATAAAACTCTTTGAAGAGTTAACTGTGTGCCTTAAATCTTCTGAGGTCTGATTATAATTTATTTCCAGATTGGACAGATCTTCTCAAGCTACCACCATCATTCATCAAATATTTGGAGGATTTCTAAGATCAAGAGGTACTTTTAAAAATATTCCTGTCCTTAGAACTGATCTGTGTCTTTTGTCGGTAGTAAAGCAGTCTGCAGCTTGTCTAAAGTAGTATCTATCGACAACTTGAATTTGGACAGTTAGTCTCCTCCACGTATTGTTAAGCATTTATATTTTGCTTCCACTGAAGTGCTTGAATTGCAAAGCAGTTTCGGATACATATGAGGCATTTCTTGATATCACTTTGGATATAAAGGTAGGATGTTTTGTAAATATAATTCATGATGTTTAAGTACATGTATAACTTTCTAAATTAAACTTGTTTAACTTAAAAAACCAAACCACATACAATGTTAAAATATAAGAGCTTAAGAGAGCAGATGGAAGCATCTGCCTCGAGGGCAGGTGAGTTGGCAGAGTAAGGGAGCAGATGAGAGTACCTGTCCTAGCTGTGCTGTGGCTTTGGATGCTGCCGCGGCCTATGCTTTTCTTTTTCTTTCGCAGGTGCCTTGCACAGACTCAGAGGGGCCAAGCTGCACTCTGAAGAGCAGCACGAGAAGGGCAGGCTGGTCGTGAGTGGGGTTGGAGCGGAATGGCCAAGTTGCGCAAGGTGACTGCGAAGGGTATCCATTTTGCTTTTCAGGTGTCATGGCAGGCTCTACACAGAAGTGGCTGAGGATTTGAGAAGAGGTTACAGAGCATCAAGGAGCAGCACGTGCAGTGACGGTTTCCAAACGGTATGGTTGCTTTCTCTTCTGTTCATCAGGTGCCACAGGCAAGGTGGGCTGTGACGTTAGTCTTTAGAATCGGAGCTAAGCAGGTCACTAGAATGCCACAGGGCATCTGAGAAGGGTGTTTTAACAGAAAAAGCTTGTCTGGCATGGCAGTGCCTGATGGCAGTGTGTTTCCACAGGTGAAGAGGTGCCTGAAGCCCCATCCTGTCTAGCCTGCGCACACCTCGCTGAGAATGAAAGCCGCTTTCCAGTAATTCAGAAAGCCAAGTTACATCTCGGCCTCGAGCATCTGGGGCCTGTGCTTTTGGGCCTGTCTGTAGCATTTGGCACTTGCATTAATACTTTCTTGGCATATATTTAGGCTTTTGGGGCCAGTGACTTGGGGGGGTGTGGAGCTGCTTGTACACCTTTGGGGCTTGCATCTGGGGGGGGGGTTGGGAGTTGCTTGTACACCTTTGGGGACTGTGGCTGGGGGGGGGGTCAGGGCCTGCATCTGGGGGGGTTGGAAGCTGCTCCTACAATGTAGGGATCTGTATCTGTGGGGGTTGGGAGCTGCTTGTACACAGTATGGGCTTGCGTTTGGGGGCAGGTGTTGGGAGCTGCTTGTACAATGTAGGGATCTGCATCTGGAGGGGGTTGGGAGCTGCTTGTACACTGTTAGGGCCTGCCTTGCGGGGGGGGGTGGGAGCTGCTTGTACACTGTAGGGGTCTGGGTCTTGGGGGGTTGGGGCTGTTTGTACACCTTTGGGGTGTGCCTCTGGGGAGGGTGGGGAGTTGCTTGGACACCTTTGGGGCCTGTGTCTGGGGGGGGTTGGGGCCTGTGCTGGGGGGGTTGGGAGCTGCTTGTACACTCTAGGGTCTTCTGGCGGGCTTTGGAGCCTCCCTTTGAGGGGGACATTTGGGAGCTGGTTGTACACCTTTGGGGCCAGAGTCTGGGGCGTGGGGGCTGGGGCTGGGGCCTGCATCTGGGTGGGGTGGGGTCCAGTTCATGGGGGGGGGTTGGGAGCTGCTTGTGGACAGTTGGGGTCTGCATCCGGGTGTGGTTGGGGCCTGCTTGTAGACTTCTGCAGCCTGCGTCTGGTGTTTGGGGGCTTTTCTGTAGCGTTTGGGGCTTGCATTTTGGCTTTGGGATGTGTCTTGAGCTTCTGGGGCCTAGCTGTAGTGCTTGGGGCCTGCGTCTGGGGCTTTTCTGTAGCATTTTGGTCACGTGTTTGTGATTTGGGGTGTGTATCCAGGGTTTTGCCTTTTTTGTAGTTTTCAGCTATGTGTCAGTTTCTTTGTCAGTTGCCTGGGGTTAGGGGCAGTTTGGGGTTTGGATCATTAGTCAGTGTCATTAGCGTTGGGGGGTTGATATGAAGGGTTAGGGTTGTGGTTAGAGTTGTTAGGGTTAAAGGGAATAAGGATTTTAGGGTAAGGGGATCAAGGTTGTGGGAATAAAAATGTTTTTGCACAGAGTTACATCGTTTAGAGGGAAGGAAGGTGGTACTGAGATATGCTTGCAGTGATAAGAAAGCTTCACAGACAACCTTGTAAAATGCAGACAACCAGAATCCTTAGAGCAATTGGGTGGAAATCACGGTGTAAGAAACATTACCACCTCAAAGAGGAAAACAGTCAAGAAAAAAAGAAAATTGACTTGTAACAGGCCAGCAGCTGTGTATTTTCTGTGAAGAACCAGATAGATTGTGAACCTGGATTACCCGGTCAATTGGGAAACTGGGGAGGGTCCTGGTCACCGAGAGGGAAAAAAAAAATTTATATAAACTGTGTTAAACTGTATAAACTAGTACGTGGCTTGTGGGACACCTGCCATTGCACTCGTGAATAAAAATGCTACCTCACTGAGATCCTTGCCTGAGCCTATGTTATTAGTACAAAAATTATTATTAGCAAAAAACGCCCAGTGCCGGAAGACTACATCTCCCGGCATGCTCTGGGAAAACAATATGGCCTCCCGGAAGTCCAGTGCCGGAAAACTACATCTCCCGGCATGCTCTGGGAAAACAATATGGCCTCCCGGAAGTCCAGTGCCGGAAAACTACATCTCCCGGCATGCTCTGGGAAAACAATATGGCCTCCCGGAAGTCCAGTGCCGGAAAACTACATCTCCCGGCATGCTCTGGGAAAACAACATGGCCTCCCGGAAGCCCAGTGCCCTCGAGTACTACATACCCCGGCATGCTCTGGGAAACCAATATGGCCTCCCGGAAGCCCAGTGCCGGAAGACTACATCTCCCGGCATTCCCCGGACTCCCAATATGGCTGCCCGGTAAGCGGCTTCTCGAGAACTGCACCTCCCGACATGCTCTGGGAAGGCAACATGGCCTCCCGGAAACCCAGTTCCCAAGAACTACATTTCCCAGCACTCCCCGGAAAATTGAGCCTCGCAGTTTGCCGTAGGACGCCACGTTTTTTGCTCTGTTACATTCCCCGTTCCATTTTGTGTTTATGGAGGTTTTTCCCGCCGTTTTGGGGTTTTCCCCTCAATTTCGGGTTTTCACCTCTCCATTTCAGGGTTCTTCCCCACAATTTTCGGTTCCTTTCCCTAATTTGGTGCTTCGCCCCCCCAGTTTTGGGGTTCCCCCTCCATTTTGGGGATTCCCCCCCCCCTTCCAATCCCCCCACAATTTTGGGGTCCCCCACCATCTTTTTTAGGCCTGCCACCCTAATATTAAGGTTCTTTCCCCCAATGTTGGGGTTCTCACCACATTTTTGAGGTTCCATCCCTTAATTTGGGGCTTCACTCCCCGACATCTGGGGCTTTAACCCCAATTTTGAGGGTCCCCCCGAATTTTGGGGATTCCTCCCCAGTTCTTGGGGGGTCCACATTCAATTCTGGAATTTCACGCTTCCATTTTAAGTGTTCTTCCCCCCAATTTGGGGGTTCACCCACCCAATCTTGAGGGTTCCTCCCCTAATTTGGGGGGACCTGACCACTTTTGGGGGTCCCCCCCAATTTTAGAGTCCCCCACCCTCCTTTTTTCGGGTTTCCCCCAATATTAATAGTTCTTCTGCCCAATTTTGGGGGACCCCACAACTTTGAGGTTCCTTCCCCTAACTTGGGGCTTCAACCCTTCAATTTTGGGGGTCTCCCACCCTCTTAATTTGGCCTTCCGCCCTAATATTAGGCCTAACCCCTAACCCTACGGCACCCACGCATCTAACCCTAACCCCCACCCCAAAAAACTCTAGAAACCCTAACCCTAAAAACCCTTTCAGCCCTAACCCAATAAAATTTACCACACTAAAGCCCTGAAGACCTACGCCTAAAACCCCTAACCCTAAAAATTAAGACCCTCTAAACCCTAACCCAAAAAATTAAGACTCTCAAGGCCCTAACCCTGGAGCCCCTAACCTTAAAAACAAACAAAAATTGAGACCTTAAACCCCTAACCCTAAATACCTTACCATAAATAAAACCCTATGACCCTAACCCCTAAAAACCCTATCTACACTAAAACCCCAAAAAACTTTAAAACCTTAACACACTAACCCCCAGACCCTAACCCTTTAACTCCAACCCTAACAACCTTAAAATCCTAACCCTAAACCCTGGAAACCCTAACCCTGAAACCCAACCCTAGTGCCTTAGCCCTGAAACCTTAAAACCCTAACACCTTGTTAAAAACACTCTGTAACTAATAACATAGATTCAGGCAAGGATCTCAGTGAGGTAGCATTTTTATTCACGAGTGCAATGGCAGGTGTCCCACAAGCCACGTACTAGTTCCATAACACAGTTTATATAAATTTTTTTTTTCCCTCTCGGTGACCAGGACCCTCCCCAGTTTCCCAATTGACCGGGTAATCCAGGTTCACAATCTATCTGGTTCTTCACAGAAAATACACAGCTGCTGGCCTGTTACAAGTCAATTTTCTTTTTTTCTTGACTGTTTTCCTCTTTGAGGTGGTAATGTTTCTTACACCGTGATTTCCACCCAATTGCTCTAAGGATTCTGGTTGTCTGCATTTTACAAGGTTGTCTGTGAAGCTTTCTTATCACTGCAAGCATATCTCAGTACCACCTTCCTTCCCTCTAAACGATGTAACTCTGTGCAAAAACATTTTTATTCCCACAACCTTGATCCCCTTACCCTAAAATCCTTATTCCCTTTAACCCTAACAACTCTAACCACAACCCTAACCCTTCATATCAACCCCCCAACGCTAATGACACTGACTAATGATCCAAACCCCAAACTGCCCCTAACCCCAGGCAACTGACAAAGAAACTGACACATAGCTGAAAACTACAAAAAAGGCAAAACCCTGGATACACACCCCAAATCACAAACACGTGACCAAAATGCTACAGAAAAGCCCCAGACGCAGGCCCCAAGCACTACAGCTAGGCCCCAGAAGCTCAAGACACATCCCAAAGCCAAAATGCAAGCCCCAAACGCTACAGAAAAGCCCCCAAACACCAGACGCAGGCTGCAGAAGTCTACAAGCAGGCCCCAACCACACCCGGATGCAGACCCCAACTGTCCACAAGCAGCTCCCAACCCCCCCCCATGAACTGGACCCCACCCCACCCAGATGCAGGCCCCAGCCCCAGCCCCCACGCCCCAGACTCTGGCCCCAAAGGTGTACAACCAGCTCCCAAATGTCCCCCTCAAAGGGAGGCTCCAAAGCCCGCCAGAAGACCCTAGAGTGTACAAGCAGCTCCCAACCCCCCCAGCACAGGCCCCAACCCCCCCCCAGACACAGGCCCCAAAGGTGTCCAAGCAACTCCCCACCCTCCCCAGAGGCACACCCCAAAGGTGTACAAACAGCCCCAACCCCCCAAGACCCAGACCCCTACAGTGTACAAGCAGCTCCCACCCCCCCCGCAAGGCAGGCCCTAACAGTGTACAAGCAGCTCCCACCCCCCCCCCAGACGCAGGCCCCACCAAAGGTGTACAAGCAGGCCCCTACAGTATACAAGCAGCTCACAACCACCCCCCCCAGAGGCAGGCCCCAACCCCCTCCAGATGCAAGCCCCAAAGGTGTACAAGCAGCTCCCAACCCCCTCCAGATGCAGATCCCTACATTGTACAAGCAGCTCCCAACACCTGCCCCCAAACGCAAGCCCATACTGTGTACAAGCAGCTCCCAACCCCCACAGATACAGATCCCTACATTGTAGGAGCAGCTTCCAACCCCCCCAGATGCAGGCCCTGACCCCCCCCCCAGCCACAGTCCCCAAAGGTGTACAAGCAACTCCCAACCCCCCCCCCAGATGCAAGCCCCAAAGGTGTACAAGCAGCTCCACACCCCCCCAAGTCACTGGCCCCAAAAGCCTAAATATATGCCAAGAAAGTATTAATGCAAGTGCCAAATGCTACAGACAGGCCCAAAAGCACAGGCCCCAGATGCTCGAGGCCGAGATGTAACTTGGCTTTCTGAATTACTGGAAAGCGGCTTTCATTCTCAGCGAGGTGTGCGCAGGCTAGACAGGATGGGGCTTCAGGCACCTCTTCACCTGTGGAAACACACTGCCATCAGGCACTGCCATGCCAGACAAGCTTTTTCTGTTAAAACACCCTTCTCAGATGCCCTGTGGCATTCTAGTGACCTGCTTAGCTCCGATTCTAAAGACTAACGTCACAGCCCACCTTGCCTGTGGCACCTGATGAACAGAAGAGAAAGCAACCATACCGTTTGGAAACCGTCACTGCACGTGCTGCTCCTTGATGCTCTGTAACCTCTTCTCAAATCCTCAGCCACTTCTGTGTAGAGCCTGCCATGACACCTGAAAAGCAAAATGGATACCCTTCGCAGTCACCTTGCGCAACTTGGCCATTCCGCTCCAACCCCACTCACGACCAGCCTGCCCTTCTCGTGCTGCTCTTCAGAGTGCAGCTTGGCCCCTCTGAGTCTGTGCAAGGCACCTGCGAAAGAAAAAGAAAAGCATAGGCCGCGGCAGCATCCAAAGCCACAGCACAGCTAGGACAGGTACTCTCATCTGCTCCCTTACTCTGCCAACTCACCTGCCCTCGAGGCAGATGCTTCCATCTGCTCTCTTAAGCTCTTATATTTTAACATTGTATGTGGTTTGGTTTTTTAAGTTAAACAAGTTTAATTTAGAAAGTTATACATGTACTTAAACATCATGAATTATATTTACAAAACATCCTACCTTTATATCCAAAGTGATATCAAGAAATGCCTCATATGTATCCGAAACTGCTTTGCAATTCAAGCACTTCAGTGGAAGCAAAATATAAATGCTTAACAATACGTGGAGGAGACTAACTGTCCAAATTCAAGTTGTCGATAGATACTACTTTAGACAAGCTGCAGACTGCTTTACTACCGACAAAAGACACAGATCAGTTCTAAGGACAGGAATATTTTTAAAAGTACCTCTTGATCTTAGAAATCCTCCAAATATTTGATGAATGATGGTGGTAGCTTGAGAAGATCTGTCCAATCTGGAAATAAATTATAATCAGACCTCAGAAGATTTAAGGCACACAGTTAACTCTTCAAAGAGTTTTATGAAAACCAAGGATGACGTAGACTTTCAGTTTTGATAGTAAATAAAGGACTACAAGGTGCTAGAGAACGTATAAAAGTGAATTTGTTTATGCTGACTTGGTGCTTCCATTCAAGCACGCTTCCTGCATAGCATCGACAGTATAGCGCAAGAACTCGTGTGCGTCTTCTTGACTGCCAAAACGGAAATGTTGTCCTATTGCTAAATAAGAAGATGATAGTATTTACCTCATTTAAAAATGAAATAATTCTCGTATTTCTAAAATCTCTCTTCTTTATAGTGTTAAAACCATTTATACACATCAAATAATTATTTGAAGATTACAAGATACTGAAAAAGAAACACATCTGAAGCCACTTACGACTGAGGTTATTGATAACACGCGTAGGCTCGATAGCATCAACAGTGCAACGCAGGGCCTGGTTAATGTGAGTCTCCATCGTGCACATCATGCAAAAATCTTGTTCACGACCTGAAGAGTGAAAGAAGAAAGCATCCCAGTCTAGCGAAACAGACATAACTACAAACAAACATATAAGTAACATTTAAACTATAGATACAGTATCCACTCTCCTTGTCCCAACAGTCTCGTAACATTTCATTTCACACAACTTTATAGAATAAAAATATCCATTAAGCTTGTGTTCAAGTGCATTTTGTGATGAGAAATCTAAAAGACTACTGCAAAGTCACGTTTGTGAAGGCTGACAGGAATGTGAACTCCACAGGCTGCAAAATATATGAGGAAAGAATATTTGACATTGATGATACAGCATTAAGAGAATGTGGGTTATTTTCAGCACAGTGCTGTCAGGTGAGCTTCATGATACAGAGCTACGAGTCCTTTGGGAGAAAGGAAAAACTAAAGTAATGTATGTAATAGTACTTCTGCCCTCCTTTTTTCAACAGGATTCTTAACTGAAACAATTTCTATATACAGGAAGAAAACAGTTAAATTTCTAGGTATCGATACAAAGATACCAGCCTAAAAAGCATACACGTTTAGTACAACATTTAGTTTATAGTACAACATTTTATTTAGAACAAAATCAGTCTAGATTTTAATACAGTCCCACAAAAAAATCTAGTCATGTTCATAACAGCTCATATTGCTTTCTAGGTTTTTTTTTTTTGTTTGTTTGTTTCTTTAATTGGTTCAACAACGAACAGACCATTTATTGTAGTGCATTATGGAACCTAGGCTGTGAAGACTAAAGACCTATGATGCCAACATCCTAAATTTTATTGCCTTTCTAGCAGCAGGAAGCCCAAATAGCCCAAATGCCAAATGTTCATTAAATGCATTCCTGTCCAATGCACTTCATTATTCCCATGAAGCAAGAAAAGATCCTTTTAAAACAAACAAACAAACAAACAAACAAAAAAACCACATGGTGCATTAAACGCACTCCATATGCTATTCTGAGCCCACTGCTAACACAATGCTCAAAGCCAGCTTCTACAGGTAAAATCAGGCAAGTAACTTTGTCTCACAGAATCACTGCTGTTCTTTCACCTTCAGAGCTATCCAACAGATTTAAAATACTGTTAGAAAGTACTCACATGACTGGCTGTGCTCAAGAGAAAGCATGTAATTGGCAAGTGGGGGGGTGTAGGTCAAACACTGTAGAGTAGCATTAAGAAAGCGTGTGTTGCCAAGATTGTACAGGCCAACTCCAACACTTTGTGTTTCTTGCCAATCCATACGTATCTTCTCAGGTGGAAAAAGAATCCTTTGTGGCGGAGCAAGTCCATCAGTAACAACTGCAAGAAAGTTATATTTAAAAAGAGATTTTGTTTGTTTGTTTCTAAGAAAGGCATTAGGTATATATAGGTATAGTAAATATATAAAGTATATATAGGTATAGTAAAAATACTATTCTGCGGGAGCACCTAGAGGAACTAGCTACAATCCAAAACAGAAAAACTTATTGCAGACAGCTTTAATACCGCCAAATTCAAATTGGCTGGTCAGCACAACGTTTTGGGAAAAAAAAAGTTTAGTCAACCATTTTAATTTTTCTAAGGCAAGTCTAACTGCCATCCTGTTTTTAGTATCTAAAGCCAAGTTCCTCTCCATCTATAATCTTTAACCTGATTACCTCAACTACTGCTTTTTTCCTTATTACAACTTAAACCACAAACTTAGACTTGAAATTATATGGTAATAAAAGCAAGGACAATGTAAAAACAAATAACTAGGAATGACGGTACCCCTACAAATATCAGATCTTTTCCTGAGCAATGTTAGCATTCAAAAACCTGTGAATAATGGAAGCTGTGAATAGCAACAATAAAACGCTTTTCTTTGCAAAAGAGTCCCCAGTGGTGCCAGTGCACTCTCTGGACTCACTGCAGTGTATCCCCAGTGGTGCCAGTGCACTCTCTGGACTCACTGCACTGCATCCCCAGTCGTGCCAGTGCAATCTCTGGACTCACTGCAGTGCATCCCCAGTGGTGCCAGTGCACTCTCTGGACTCACTGCAGTGCATCCCCAGTGGTGCCAGTGTACTCTCTGGACTCAATGCACTGCATCCCCAGTGGTGCCTGTGCACTCTCTGGACTCAATGCACTGCATTCCCAAGGTGCCAGTGCACTCTCTGGACTCACTGCACTGCATCCCCAATGGTGCCTGTGCACTCTCTGGACTCACTGCAGTGCATTCCGAGGAGTGCCAGTGCACTCTCTGGACTCACTGCAATGCATCCCTAGTGGTGCCAGTGCACTCCCTGGACTCACTGCACTGCATCCCCAGTGTTGCCAGTGCATTCTCTGGACTAACTGCATTGAATCCCAAGTGGTGCCAGTGCACTCTCTGGACTCACTGCACTGCATCCCCAGTGGTGCCAGTGCACTCTCTGGACTCACTGCACTGCATCCCCAGTGGTGCCAGTGCACTCTCTGGACTCACTGCACTGCATCCCCAGTGTGCCAGTGCACTCTCTGGATTCACTGCACTGCATCCCCAGTGGTTCCAGTGCACTCTCTGGACTCACTGCAGTGCATCGCCACTGGTGCCAGTGCACTCTCTGGACTCACTGCAATGCATCCCCTGTGGGGGCAGTGCACTCTCTGGACTCACTGCACTGCATCCCCAGTGGTGCAATTGAACTCTATGGACTCACTGCACTGCATCCCCAGTGGTGCCAGTGCACTCTCTGGATTCACTGCACTGCATCCCCAGTGGTGCCAGTGCACTCTCTGGACTCACTGCAGTGCATCCTCAGTGGTGCCAGTGCATTCTCTAGATTCACTGCACTGCATCCGCAGTCGTGCCAGTGCACTCTCTGGAGTCACTGCAGTGCATCCCCAGTGGTGCCAGTGCAGTCTCTGGACTCACTGCAGTGCATCCCCAATGGTGCCAGTGCAGTCTCTGGACTCACTGCACTGCATCCCCAGTGGTGCCAGTGCACTCTCTGGACTCACTGCGCTGTATCGCGAGTGGTGCCAGTGCACTCTCTGGACTCACTGCACTGCATCCCCAGTGGTGCCAGTGCACTCTCTGCACTCACTGCGCTGCATCCCCAGTGGTGCCAGTGCACTCTCTGGACTCAATGCAGTGCATCGCCAGTGGTGCCAGTGCATTCTCTGGACTAACTGCATTGAATCCCCACTGGTGCCAGTGCACTCTCTGGACTCACTGCACTGCATCCCCAGTGGTGCCAGTGCACTCTCTGGACTCACTGCACTGCATCCCCAGTGGTGCCAGTGCATTCTCTGGACTAACTGCATTGAATCCCCACTGGTGCCAGTGCACTCTCTGGACTCACTGCGCTGCATCCCCAGTGGTGCCAGTGCACTCTCTGGAGTCACTGCACTGCATCCCCAAGGTGCCAGTGCACTCTCTGGACTCACTGCACTGCATCCCCAGTGGTGCCAGTGCACTCTCTGGACTCACTGCACTGCATCCCCAGTGGTGCCAGTGCACTCTCTGGAGTCATTGCAGTGCATCCCCAGTGGTGCCAGTGCACTCTCTGGACTCACTGCAGTGCATCCCCTGTGGTGCCAGTGCACTCTCTGGACTCACTGCACTGCATCGCCAGTGGTGCCAGTGCACTCTCTGGACTCACTGCACTGCATCCCCAGTGGTGCCAGTGCACTCTCTGCACTCACTGCGCTGCATCCCCAGTGGTGCCAGTGCACTCTCTGGACTCACTGCGCTGCATCCCCAGTGGTGCCAGTGCAATCTCTGGACTCACTGCACTGCATCCCCAGTGTTGCCAGTGCACTCTCTGGACTCACTGCACTGCATCCCCAGTGGTTCCAGTGCACTCTCTGGACTCACTGCACTGCATCCCCAGTGGTGCCAGTGCACTCTCTGGAGTCACTGCGCTGCATCCCCAGTGGTGACAGAGCACTCTCTGGACTCACTGCAGTGCATCGCCAGTGGTGCCAGTGCACTCTCTGGACTCACTGCACAGCATCCCCAGTGGTGCCTGTGCACTCTCTGGACTCACTGCACTGCATTCCCAGTGGTGCCAGTGCACTCTCTGGACTCACTGCACTGCATCCCCACTGGTGCCAGTGCACTCTCTGGAGTCACTGCACTGCATCCCCAGTGGTGCCAGTGCACTCTCTGGACTCAATGCAGTGTATCGCCAGTGGTGCCAGTGCATTCTCTGGACTAACTGCATTGAATCCCCACTGGTGCCAGTGCACTCTCTGGACTCACTGCACTGCATCCCCAGTGGTGCCAGTGCACTCTCTGGACTCACTGCACTGCATCCCCAGTGTTGCCAGTGCATTCTCTGGACTAACTGCATTGAATCCCCACTGGTGCCAGTGCACTCTCTGGACTCACTGCACTGCATCCCCAGTGGTGCCAGTGCACTCTCTGGACTCACTGCAGTGCATCCCCTGTGGTGCCAGTGCACTCTCTGGACTCACTGCAGTGCATCGCCAGTGGTGCCAGTGCACTCTCTGGACTCAATGCAATGCATCCCTAGTGTTGCCAGTGCACTCTCTGGACTCACTGCACTGCATCCCCAGTGGTGCCAGTGCACTCTCTGGACTCACTGCACTGCATCCCCAGTGGTGCCAGTGCACTCTCTGGACTCACTGCACTGCATCCCCAGTGGTGCCAGTGCACTCTCTGGACTCACTGCACTGCATCCCCAGTGGTGCCAGTGCATTCTCTGGACTAACTGCATTGAATCCCCAGTGGTGCCAGTGCACTCTCTGGAGTCACTGCACTGCATCCCCAGTGGTGCCAGTGCACTCTCTGGATTCACTGCACTGCATCCCCACTGGTGCCAGTGCACTCTCTGGACTCACTGCACTGCATCCCCAGCGGTGCCAGTGCACTCTCTGGACTCACTGCACTGCATCCCCAATGGTGCCTGTGCACTCTATGGACTCAATGCAGTGCATTCCGAGGAGTGCCAGTGCACTCTGGACTCACTGCAGTGCATCCCGAGTGGTGCCAGTGCACTCTCTGGACTCACTGCACTGCATCCCCAGTGGTGCCAGTGCACTCTCTGGACTCACTGCAGTGCATCCCCTGTGGTGCCAGTGCACTCTCTGGACTCACTGCACTGCATCCCCAGTGGTGCCAGTGCACTCTCTGGACTCACTGCACTACATCCCCAGTGGTGCCAGTGCACTCTCTGGAGTCACTGCACTGCATCCCCAAGGTGCCAGTGCACTCTCTGGACTCACTGCACTGCATCCCCAGTGGTGCCAGTGCACTCTCTGGACTCACTGCACTGCATCCCCAGTGGTGCCAGTGCACTCTCTGGAGTCATTGCAGTGCATCCCCAGTGGTGCCAGTGCACTCTCTGGACTCACTGCAGTGCATCCCCTGTGGTGCCAGTGCACTCTCTGGACTCACTGCACTGCATCGCCAGTGGTGCCAGTGCACTCTCTGGACTCACTGCACTGCATCCCCAGTGGTGCCAGTGCACTCTCTGCACTCACTGCGCTGCATCCCCAGTGGTGCCAGTGCACTCTCTGGACTCACTGCGCTGCATCCCCAGTGGTGCCAGTGCAATCTCTGGACTCACTGCACTGCATCCCCAGTGTTGCCAGTGCACTCTCTGGACTCACTGCACTGCATCCCCAGTGGTTCCAGTGCACTCTCTGGACTCACTGCACTGCATCCCCAGTGGTGCCAGTGCACTCTCTGGAGTCACTGCGCTGCATCCCCAGTGGTGACAGAGCACTCTCTGGACTCACTGCAGTGCATCGCCAGTGGTGCCAGTGCACTCTCTGGACTCACTGCACAGCATCCCCAGTGGTGCCTGTGCACTCTCTGGACTCACTGCACTGCATTCCCAGTGGTGCCAGTGCACTCTCTGGATTCACTGCACTGCATCCCCACTGGTGCCAGTGCACTCTCTGGAGTCACTGCACTGCATCCCCAGTGGTGCCAGTGCACTCTCTGGACTCAATGCAGTGTATCGCCAGTGGTGCCAGTGCATTCTCTGGACTAACTGCATTGAATCCCCACTGGTGCCAGTGCACTCTCTGGACTCACTGCACTGCATCCCCAGTGGTGCCAGTGCACTCTCTGGACTCACTGCACTGCATCCCCAGTGTTGCCAGTGCATTCTCTGGACTAACTGCATTGAATCCCCACTGGTGCCAGTGCACTCTCTGGACTCACTGCACTGCATCCCCAGTGGTGCCAGTGCACTCTCTGGACTCACTGCAGTGCATCCCCTGTGGTGCCAGTGCACTCTCTGGACTCACTGCAGTGCATCGCCAGTGGTGCCAGTGCACTCTCTGGACTCAATGCAATGCATCCCTAGTGTTGCCAGTGCACTCTCTGGACTCACTGCACTGCATCCCCAGTGGTGCCAGTGCACTCTCTGGACTCACTGCACTGCATCCCCAGTGGTGCCAGTGCACTCTCTGGACTCACTGCACTGCATCCCCAGTGGTGCCAGTGCACTCTCTGGACTCACTGCACTGCATCCCCAGTGGTGCCAGTGCATTCTCTGGACTAACTGCATTGAATCCCCAGTGGTGCCAGTGCACTCTCTGGAGTCACTGCACTGCATCCCCAGTGGTGCCAGTGCACTCTCTGGATTCACTGCACTGCATCCCCACTGGTGCCAGTGCACTCTCTGGACTCACTGCACTGCATCCCCAGCGGTGCCAGTGCACTCTCTGGACTCACTGCACTGCATCCCCAATGGTGCCTGTGCACTCTATGGACTCAATGCAGTGCATTCCGAGGAGTGCCAGTGCACTCTGGACTCACTGCAGTGCATCCCGAGTGGTGCCAGTGCACTCTCTGGACTCACTGCACTGCATCCCCAGTGGTGCCAGTGCACTCTCTGGACTCACTGCAGTGCATCCCCTGTGGTGCCAGTGCACTCTGTGGACTCACTGCACTGCATCCCCAGTGGTGCCAGTGCACTCTCTGGACTCACTGCACTACATCCCCAGAGGTGCCAGTGCACTCTCTGGACTCACTGCACTGCATCCCCAGTGGTGCCAGTGCACTCTCTGGACTCACTGCAGTGCATCCGCAGTGGTGCCAGTGCACTCTCTGGACTCACTGCAGTGCATCCCCAGTGGTGCCAGTGCACTCTCTGGACTCACTGCACTGCATTCCCTGTGGTGCCAGTGCACTCTCTGGACTCACTGCACTGCATCCCCAGTGGTGCCAGTGCAATCTCTGGACTCACTGCAGTGCATCCCCAGTGGTGCCAGTGCACTCTCTGTAGTCACTGCACTGCATCCCCAGTGGTGCCAGTGCACTCTCTGGACTCACTGCACTGCATCCCCAGTGTGCCAGTGCACTCTCTGGATTCACTGCACTGCATCCCCAGTGGTTCCAGTGCACTCTCTGGACTCACTGCAGTGCATCGCCACTGGTGCCAGTGCACTCTCTGGACTCACTGCAATGCATCCCCTGTGGGGGCAGTGCACTCTCTGGACTCACTGCACTGCATCCCCAGTGGTGCCATTGAACTCTATGGACTCACTGCACTGCATCCCCAGTGGTGCCAGTGCACTCTCTGGATTCACTGCACTGCATCCCCAGTGGTGCCAGTGCACTCTCTGGACTCACTGCAGTGCATCCTCAGTGGTGCCAGTGCATTCTCTAGATTCACTGCACTGCATCCGCAGTCGTGCCAGTGCACTCTCTGGAGTCACTGCAGTGCATCCCCAGTGGTGCCAGTGCAGTCTCTGGACTCACTGCAGTGCATCCCCAATGGTGCCAGTGCAGTCTCTGGACTCACTGCACTGCATCCCCAGTGGTGCCAGTGCACTCTCTGGACTCACTGCAGTGCAGCCCCAGTGGTGCCAGTGCACTCTCTGCACTCACTGCACTGCATCTTCAGTGGTGCCAGTGCACTCTCTGGAGTCACTGCAGTGCATCCCCAGTGGCGCCTGTGCACTCTCTGGACTCACTGCGCTGCATCGCGAGTGGTGCCAGTGCACTCTCTGGACTCACTACACTGCATCCCCAGTGGTGCCAGTGCACTCTCTGCACTCACTGCGCTGCATCCCCAGTGGTGCCAGTGCACTCTCTGGACTCAATGCAGTGCATCGCCAGTGGTGCCAGTGCATTCTCTGGACTAACTGCATTGAATCCCCACTGGTGCCAGTGCACTCTCTGGACTCACTGCACTGCATCCCCAGTGGTGCCAGTGCACTCTCTGGACTCACTGCACTGCATCCCCAGTGTTGCCAGTGCATTCTCTGGACTAACTGCATTGAATCCCCACTGGTGCCAGTGCACTCTCTGGACTCACTGCACTGCATCCCCAGTGGTGCCAGTGCACTCTCTGGACTCACCGCAATGCATCCCTAGTGTTGCCAGTGCACTCTTTTGTCTCACTGCACTGCATTCCCAAGGTGCCAGTGCACTCTCTGGACTCACTGCACTGCATCCCCAGTGGTGCCAGTGCACTCTCTGGACTCACTGCACTGCATCCCCAAGGTGCCAGTGCACTCTCTGGACTCACTGCACTGAATCCCCAGTGGTGCCAGTGCACTCTCTGGACTCACTGCACTGCATCCCCAGTGGTGCCAGTGCACTCTCTGGAGTCATTGCACTGCATCCCCAGTGGTGCCAGTGCACTCTCTGGACTCACTGCAG
>NW_027103084.1:137500-140000 GCF_040182565.1 Anser cygnoides
TCCTTCTTCTTCTTCTTCTTCTTCTTCTTCTTCTTCTTCTTCTTCTTCTTCTTCTTCTTCTTCTTCTTCTTCTTCTTCTTCTTCTTCTTCTTCTTCTTCTTCTTCTCCTTCTTCTTCTTCCTTCTTGTTCTTCTTCTCCTTCTTCTTCTTCTTCTTCTCCTTCTTCTTCTTCTTCTTCTTCTTCTTCTTCTTCTTCTTCTTCTTCTTCTTCTTCTTCTTCTTCTTCTTCTTCTTCTTCTTCTTCTTCTCCTTCTTCTCCTTCTTCTCCTTCTTCTCCTTCTTCTCCTTCTTCTCCTTCTTCTCCTTCTTCTCCTTCTTCTCCTTCTTCTCCTTCTTCATCTCCTTCTTCTTCTTCTTCTTCTTTTCTTCTTCTTCTTCTTCTTCTTCTTCTTCTTCTTCTTCTTCTTCTTCTTCTTCTTCTTCTTCTTTTTCTTCTTCTTCTTTCCTTTTTCTTCTTCTTCTTCTTTTCTTCTTTTCCTTTAAATTCTTCAAATTCTTCATATTCCTAAAAATCTCCTTCAATTTCATCGGCGTGTTCTCTTCTTCCTCTTCCTCTTCCTCTTCCTCTTCCTCTTCCTCTTCCTCTTCCTCTTCCTCTTCCTCTTCCTCTTCCTCTTCCTCTTCCTCTTCCTCTTCCTCTACCTCTACCTCTTCTTCTTCTTCTTCTTCTTCTTCTTCTCCTTCTTCTCCTTCTTCTCCTTCTTCTCCTTCTTCTCCTTCTTCTCCTTCTTCTCCTTCTTCTCCTTCTTCTCCTTCTTCTCCTTCTTCTCCTTCTTCTCCTTCTTCTCCTTCATCTCCTTCTTCTTCTTCTTCTTCTTCTTCTTCTTCTTCTTCTTCTTCTTCTTCTTCTTCTTCTTCTTCTTCTTCTTTTTCTTCTTCTTCTTTCCTTCTTCTTCTTCTTCTTCTTTTCTTCTTTTCCTTTAAATTCTTCAAATTCTTCATATTCCTAAAAATCTCCTTCAATTTCATCGGCCTGTACTACTACTACTACTACTACTACCACTACTCTTCTTCTTCTTCTTCTTCTTCTTCTTCTTCTTCTTCTTCTTCTTCTTCTTCTTCTTCTTCTTCTTCTTCTTCTTCTTCTTCTTCTTCTTCTTCTTCTTCTTCTTCTTCTTCTTCTTCTTCTTCTTCTCCTTCTTCTTCTTCTTCTTCTTCTTCTTCTTCTTCTTCTTCTCCTTCTTGTTCTTCTTCTCCTTCTTCTTCTTCTTCTTCTCCTTCTTCTTCTTCTTCTTTTCCCCCTCTTCTTCTTCTTCTTCTTCTTCTTCTCCTTCTTCTTCTTCTTCTTCTTTTCTTCTTCTTCTTCTTCTTCTTCTTCTTCTTCTTCTTCTTCTTCTTCTTCTTCTTCTTCTTCTTCTTCTTCTTCTTTTCTTCTTCTTCCTCTTCTTCTTCTTCTTCTTCTTCTTTTCTTCTTTTCCTTTAAATTCTTCAAATTCTTCATATTCCTAAAAATCTCCTTCAATTTCATCGGCGTGTTCTCTCCTTCCTCTTCCTCTTCCTCTTCCTCTTCCTCTTCCTCTTCCTCTTCCTCTTCCTCTTCCTCTTCCTCTTCCTCTTCCTCTTCCTCTTCCTCTTCCTCTTCCTCTTCCTCTTCCTCTTCCTCTTCTTCTTCTTCTTCTTCTTCTTCTTCTCCTTCTTCTCCTTCTTCTCCTTCTTCTCCTTCTTCTCCTTCTTCTCCTTCTTCTCCTTCTTCTCCTTCTTCTCCTTCTTCTCCTTCTTCTCCTTCTTCTTCTTCTTCTTCTTCTTCTTCTTCTTCTTCTTCTTCTTCTTCTTCTTCTTCTTCTTCTTCTTCTTCTTCTTCTTCTTCTTCTTCTTCTTCTTCTTTTTTCTTCTTCTTCCTCTTCTTCTTCTTCTTCTTCTTCTTTTCTTCTTTTCCTTTAAATTCTTCAAATTCTTCATATTCCTAAAAATCTCCTTCAATTTCATCGGCGTGTTCTCTTCTTCCTCTTCCTCTTCCTCTTCCTCTTCCTCTTCCTCTTCCTCTTCCTCTTCCTCTTCCTCTTCCTCTTCCTCTTCCTCTTCCTCTTCCTCTTCCTCTTCCTCTACCTCTTCTTCTTCTTCTTCTTCTTCTTCTTCTTCTTCTCCTTCTTCTCCTTCTTCTCCTTCTTCTCCTTCTTCTCCTTCTTCTCCTTCTTCTCCTTCTTCTCCTTCTTCTCCTTCTTCTCCTTCTTCTCCTTCTTCTCCTTCATCTCCTTCTTCTTCTTCTTCTTCTTTTCTTCTTCTTCTTCTTCTTCTTCTTCTTCTTCTTCTTCTTCTTCTTCTTCTTCTTCTTCTTCTTCTTCTTTTTCTTCTTCTTCCTCTTCTTCTTCTTCTTCTTCTTCTTTTCTTCTTTTCCTTTAAATTCTTCAAATTCTTCATATTCCTAAAAATCTCCTTCAATTTCATCGGCGTGTTCTCTTCTTCCTCTTCCTCTTCCTCTTCCTCTTCCTCTTCCTCTTCCTCTTCCTCTTCCTCTTCCTCTTCCTCTTCCTCTTCCTCTTCCTCTTCCTCTTCCTCTTCT
>NW_027103084.1:145000-172500 GCF_040182565.1 Anser cygnoides
CTGGCACCACTGGGGATGCAGTGCAGTGAATCCAGAGAGTGCACTGGCACCACTGGGGATGCACTGCAGTGAGTCCAGAGAGTGCACTGGCACCACTGGGGATGCAGTGCAGTGAATCCAGAGAGTACACTGGCACCACTGGGGATGCAGTGCAGTGAGTCCAGAGAGTGCACTGGCACCACTGGGGATGCAGTGCAGTGAGTCCAGAGAGTGCACTGGCACCACTGGGGATGCAGTGCAGTGAGTCCAGAGAGTGCACTGGCACCACTGGGAATGCACTGCAGTGACTCCAGAGAGTGCACTGGCACCACTGGGGATGCACTGCAGTGACTCCAGAGAGTGCACTGGCACCACTGGGATGCAGTGCAGTGAGTCCAGAGAGTGCACTGGCACCACTGGGGATGCAGTGCAGTGAGTCCAGAGAGTGCACTGGCACCACTGGGGATGCAGTGCAGTGAGTCCAGAGAGTGCACTGCCACCACAGGGGATGCACTGCAGTGACTCCAGAGAGTGCACTGGCACCACTGGGATGCAGTGCAATGAGTCCAGAGAGTGCACTGGCACCACTGGGGATGCAGTGCATTGAGTCCAGAGAGTGCACTGGCACCACTGGGGATGCAGTGCAGTGAGTCCAGAGAGTGCACTGGCACCACTGGGGATGCACTGCAGTGAGTCCAGAGAGTGCACTGGTACCACTGGGGATGCACTGCAGTGAGTCCAGAGAGTGCACTGGCACCACAGGGGATGCAGTGCAGTGAGCCCATAGAGTGCACTGGCACCACTGGGGATGCAGTGCAGTGAGTCCAGAGAGTGCACTGGCACCACTGGGGATGCACTGCAGTGAGTCCAGAGAGTGCACTGGCACCACTGGGGATGCACTGCAGTGATTCCAGAGAGTGCACTGGCACCACTGGGGATGCACTGCAGTGAGTCCAGAGAATGCACTGGCAACACTGGGGATGCACTGCAGTGAGTCCAGAGAGTGCACTGGCACCACTGGGGATGCAGTGCAGTGAGTCCAGAGAGTGCACTGGCACCACTGGGGATGCAGTGCATTGAATCCAGAGAGTGCACTGGCAACATTAGGGATGCACTGCAGTGAGTCCAGAGAGTGCACTGGAACCACTGGGGATGCAGTGCAGTGAATCCAGAGAGTGCACTGGCACACTGGGGATGCAGTGCAGTGAGTCCAGAGAGTGCACTGTCACCACTGGCGATGCACTGCAGTGAGTCCAGAGAGTGCACTGGCACCACTGGGGATGCACTGCAGTGAGTCCAGAGAGTGCACTGGCACCACTGGGGATGTAGTGCAGTGAGTCCAAAGAGTGCACTGGCACCACTGGGGATGCAGTGCAGTGAATCCAGAGAGTGGACTGGCAACATTAGGGATGCAGTGCAGTGAGTCCAGAGAGGGCAGTGGCACCACTGGGGATGCACTGCAGTGAGTCCAGAGATTGCACTGGCACGACTGGGGATGCAGTGCAGTGAGTCCAGAGACTGCACTGGCACCATTGGGGATGCACTGCAGTGAGTCCAGAGAGTGCACTGGCACCACTGGGGATGCAGTGCAGTGAGTCCAGAGAGTGCACTGGCACCAGTGGGGATGCAGTGCAGTGAGTCCAGAGAGTGCACTGGCACCACTGGGGATGCACTGCAGTGACTTCAGAGAGTGCACTGGCACGACTGGGGATGCAGTGCAGTGAGTCCAGAGAGTGCACTGGCACCACTGGGGATGCAGTGCAGTGACTTCAGAGAGTGCACTGGCACCACTGGGGATGCACTGCAGTGATTCCAGAGAGTGCACTGGCACCACTGGGGATGCACTGCAGTGAGTCCAGAGAATGCACTGGCAACACTGGGGATGCACTGCAGTGAGTCCAGAGAGTGCACTGGCACCACTGGGGATGCAGTGCAGTGAATCCAGAGAGTGCACTGGCACCACTGGGGATGCACTGCAGTGAGTCCAGAGAGTGCACTGGCACCACTGGGGATGCAGTGCAGTGAGTCCAGAGAGTGCACTGGCACCTTGGGGATGCAGGGCAGTGAGTCCAGAGAGTGCACTGGCACCACTGGGGATGCACTGCAGTGAGTCCAGAGAGTGCACTGGTACCACTGGAGATGCACTGCAGTGAGTCCAGAGAGTGCACTGGCACCACAGGGGATGCAGTGCAGTGAGCCCATAGAGTGCACTGGCACCACTGGGGATGCAGTGCAGTGAGTCCAGAGAGTGCACTGGCACCACTGGGGATGCAGTGCAGTGAGTCCAGAGAGTGCACTGGCACCACTGGGGATGCAGTGCATTGAATCCAGAGAGCACACTGGCACCACTGGGGATGCAGTGCAGTGACTCCAGAGAGTGCACTGGCACCACTGGGGATGCACTGCAGTGACTCCAGAGAGTGCACTGGCACCTCTGGGGATGCAGTGCAGTGAGTCCATAGAGTGCACTGGCACCACTGGTGATGCAGTGCAGTGAGTCCAGAGAGTGCACTGGCACCACTGGGGATGCAGTGCAGTGAGTCCAGAGAGTGCACTGCCACCACAGGGGATGCACTGCAGTGACTCCAGAGAGTGCACTGGCACCACTGGGGATGCACTACAGTGAGTCCAGAGAGTGCACTGGCACCACTGCGGATGCAGTGCAGTGAATCCAGAGAGTGCACTGGCACCACTGGGGATGCAGTGCAGTGAGTCCAGAGAGTGCACTGGCACCACTGGGGATGCACTGCAGTGAGTCCAGAGAGTGCACTGGTACCACTGGGGATGCACTGCAGTGAGTCCAGAGAGTGCACTGGCACCACAGGGGATGCAGTGCAGTGAGCCCATAGAGTGCACTGGCACCACTGGGGATGCAGTGCAGTGAGTCCAGAGAGTGCACTGGCACCACTGGGGATGCACTGCAGTGAGTCCAGAGAGTGCACTGCCACCACAGGGGATGCACTGCAGTGAGTCCAGAGAGTGCACTGGCACCACTGGGGATTCAGTGCAATGAATCCAGAGAGTGCACTGGCACCTCTGGGGATGCAGTGCAGTGAGTACAGAGAGTGCACTGGCACCACTGGGGATGCAGTGCAGTGAGTCCAGAGAGTGCACTGGCACCACTGGGGATGCAGTGCATTGAATCCAGAGAGTGCACTGGCAACATTAGGGATGCACTGCAGTGAGTCCAGAGAGTGCACTGGAACCACTGGGGATGCAGTGCAGTGAATCCAGAGAGTGCACTGGCACACTGGGGATGCAGTGCAGTGAGTCCAGAGAGTGCACTGTCACCACTGGCGATGCACTGCAGTGAGTCCAGAGAGTGCACTGGCACCACTGGGGATGCACTGCAGTGAGTCCAGAGAGTGCACTGGCACCACTGGGGATGTAGTGCAGTGAGTCCAAAGAGTGCACTGGCACCACTGGGGATGCAGTGCAGTGAATCCAGAGAGTGGACTGGCAACATTAGGGATGCAGTGCAGTGAGTCCAGAGAGGGCAGTGGCACCACTGGGGATGCACTGCAGTGAGTCCAGAGATTGCACTGGCACGACTGGGGATGCAGTGCAGTGAGTCCAGAGACTGCACTGGCACCATTGGGGATGCACTGCAGTGAGTCCAGAGAGTGCACTGGCACCACTGGGGATGCAGTGCAGTGAGTCCAGAGAGTGCACTGGCACCAGTGGGGATGCAGTGCAGTGAGTCCAGAGAGTGCACTGGCACCACTGGGGATGCACTGCAGTGACTTCAGAGAGTGCACTGGCACGACTGGGGATGCAGTGCAGTGAGTCCAGAGAGTGCACTGGCACCACTGGGGATGCACTGCAGTGACTTCAGAGAGTGCACTGGCACCACTGGGGATGCACTGCAGTGATTCCAGAGAGTGCACTGGCACCACTGGGGATGCACTGCAGTGAGTCCAGAGAATGCACTGGCAACACTGGGGATGCACTGCAGTGAGTCCAGAGAGTGCACTGGCACCACTGGGGATGCAGTGCAGTGAATCCAGAGAGTGCACTGGCACCACTGGGGATGCACTGCAGTGAGTCCAGAGAGTGCACTGGCACCACTGGGGATGCAGTGCAGTGAGTCCAGAGAGTGCACTGGCACCACTGGGGATGCAGGGCAGTGAGTCCAGAGAGTGCACTGGCACCACTGGGGATGCACTGCAGTGAGTCCAGAGAGTGCACTGGTACCACTGGAGATGCACTGCAGTGAGTCCAGAGAGTGCACTGGCACCACAGGGGATGCAGTGCAGTGAGCCCATAGAGTGCACTGGCACCACTGGGGATGCAGTGCAGTGAGTCCAGAGAGTGCACTGGCACCACTGGGGATGCACTGCAGTGAGTCCAGAGAGTGCACTGGCAACACTGGGGATGCAGTGCATTGAATCCAGAGAGCACACTGGCACCACTGGGGATGCAGTGCAGTGAGTCCAGAGAGTGCACTGGCACCACTGGGGATTCAGTGCAATGAATCCACAGAGTGCACTGGCACCTCTGGGGATGCAGTGCAGTGAGTCCATAGAGTGCACTGGCACCACTGGTGATGCAGTGCAGTGAGTCCAGAGAGTGCACTGGCACCACTGGGGATGCAGTGCATTGAGTCCAGAGAGTGCACTGGCACCACTGGGGATGCAGTGCAGTGAGTCCAGAGAGTGCACTGGCACCACTGGGGATGCACTACAGTGAGTCCAGAGAGTGCACTGGCACCACTGCGGATGCAGTGCAGTGAATCCAGAGAGTGCACTGGCACCACTGGGGATGCACTGCAGTGAGTCCAGAGAGTGCACTGGCACCACTGGGGATGCAGTGCAGTGAGTCCAGAGAGTGCACTGGCACCTTGGGGATGCACTGCAGTGAGTCCAGAGAGTGCACTGGCACCACTGGGGATGCAGTGCAGTGAATCCAGAGAGTGCACTGGCACCACTGGGGATGCACTGCAGTGAGTCCAGAGAGTGCACTGGCACCACTGGGGATGCAGTGCAGTGAATCCAGAGAGTACACTGGCACCACTGGGGATGCAGTGCAGTGAGTCCAGAGAGTGCACTGGCACCACTGGGGATGCAGTGCAGTGAGTCCAGAGAGTGCACTGGCACCACTGGGGATGCAGTGCAGTGAGTCCAGAGAGTGCACTGGCACCACTGGGAATGCACTGCAGTGACTCCAGAGAGTGCACTGGCACCACTGGGGATGCACTGCAGTGAGTCCAGAGAGTGCACAGGCACCTTGGGGATGCAGTGCAGTGAGTCGAGAGAGTGCACTGGCACCACTGGGGATGCAGTGCAGTGAGTCCAGAGAGTGCACTGGCACCACTGGGGATGCACTGCAGTGAGTCCAGAGAGTGCACTGCCACCACAGGGGATGCACTGCAGTGACTCCAGAGAGTGCACTGGCACCACTGGGATGCAGTGCAGTGAGTCCAGAGAGTGCACTGGCACCACTGGGGATGCAGTGCATTGAGTCCAGAGAGTGCACTGGCACCACTGGGGATGCAGTGCAGTGAGTCCAGAGAGTGCACTGGCACCACTGGGGATGCACTGCAGTGAGTCCAGAGAGTGCACTGGTACCACTGGGGATGCACTGCAGTGAGTCCAGAGAGTGCACTGGCACCACAGGGGATGCAGTGCAGTGAGTCCAGAGAGTGCACTGGCACCACTGGGGATGCAGTGCAGTGAGTCCAGAGAGTGCACTGGCACCACTGGGGATGCACTGCAGTGAGTCCAGAGAGTGCACTGCCACCACAGGGGATGCACTGCAGTGAGTCCAGAGAGTGCACTGGCACCACTGGGGATTCAGTGCAATGAATCCAGAGAGTGCACTGGCACCTCTGGGGATGCAGTGCAGTGAGTACAGAGAGTGCACTGGCACCACTGGGGATGCAGTGCAGTGAGTCCAGAGAGTGCACTGGCACCACTGGGGATGCAGTGCATTGAATCCAGAGAGTGCACTGGCAACATTAGGGATGCACTGCAGTGAGTCCAGAGAGTGCACTGGAACCACTGGGGATGCAGTGCAGTGAATCCAGAGAGTGCACTGGCACACTGGGGATGCAGTGCAGTGAGTCCAGAGAGTGCACTGTCACCACTGGCGATGCACTGCAGTGAGTCCAGAGAGTGCACTGGCACCACTGGGGATGCACTGCAGTGAGTCCAGAGAGTGCACTGGCACCACTGGGGATGTAGTGCAGTGAGTCCAAAGAGTGCACTGGCATCATAGGAGATGCAGTGCAGTGAATCCAGAGAGTGGACTGGCAACATTAGGGATGCAGTGCAGTGAGTCCAGAGAGGGCAGTGGCACCACTGGGGATGCACTGCAGTGAGTCCAGAGATTGCACTGGCACGACTGGGGATGCAGTGCAGTGAGTCCAGAGACTGCACTGGAACCATTGGGGATGCACTGCAGTGAGTCCAGAGAGTGCACTGGCACCACTGGGGATGCAGTGCAGTGAGTCCAGAGAGTGCACTGGCACCACTGGGGATGCAGTGCAGTGAGTCCAGAGAGTGCACTGGCACCAGTGGGGATGCAGTGCAGTGAATCCAGAGAGTGCACTGGCACCACTGGGGATGCACTGCAGTGAGTCCAGAGAATGCACTGGCAACACTGGGGATGCACTGCAGTGAGTCCAGAGAGTGCACTGGCACCACTGGGGATGCAGTGCAGTGAATCCAGAGAGTGCACTGGCACCACTGGGGATGCACTGCAGTGAGTCCAGAGAGTGCACTGGTACCACTGGGGATGCAGTGCAGTGAATCCAGAGAGTGCACTGGCACCACT
This sequence comes from Anser cygnoides, assembly GCF_040182565.1. Lineage (NCBI taxonomy): Eukaryota > Metazoa > Chordata > Aves > Anseriformes > Anatidae > Anser > Anser cygnoides. The sequence continues at coordinate 151,754 of NW_027103084.1, forward strand.
GGGGATGCACTGCAGTGAATCCAGAGAGTGCACTGGCACCACTGGGGATGCAGTGCAGTGAGTCCAGAGAGTGCACTGGCACCACTGGGAATGCACTGCAGTGACTCCAGAGAGTGCACTGGCACCACTGGGAATGCACTGCAGTGAGTCCAGAGAGTGCACAGGCACCTTGGGGATGCAGTGCAGTGAGTCCAGAGAGTGCACTGGCACCACTGGGGATGCAGTGCAGTGAGTCCAGAGAGTGCACTGGCACCACTAGGGATGCACTGCAGTGAGTCCAGAGAGTGCACTGCCACCACAGGGGATGCACTGCAGTGACTCCAGAGAGTGCACTGGCACCACTGGGATGCAGTGCAGTGAGTCCAGAGAGTGCACTGGCACCACTGGGGATGCACTGCAGTGAGTCCAGAGAGTGCACTGGCACCACTGGCGATGCACTGCAGTGAGTCCAGAGAGTGCACTGGTACCACTGGGGATGCACTGCAGTGAGTCCAGAGAGTGCACTGGCACCACAGGGGCTGCAGTGCAGTGAGTCCAGAGAGTGCACTGGCACCACTGGGGATGCAGTGCAGTGAGTCCAGAGAGTGCACTGGCACCTCAGGGGATGCAGTGCATTGAATCCAGAGAGTGCACTGGCACCACTGGGGATGCAGTGCAGTGAGTCCAGAGACTGCACTGGCACCACTGGGGATTCAGTGCAATGAATCCAGAGAGTGCACTGGCACCTCTGGGGATGCAGTGCAGTGAGTCCAGAGAGTGCACTGGCACCACTGGGGATGCAGTGCAGTGAGTCCAGAGAGTGCACTGGCACCACTGGGGATGCAGTGCATTGAATCCAGAGAGTGCACTGGCACCACTGGGGATGCACTGCAGTGTGTCCAGAGAGTGCACTGGCACCACTGGGGATGCAGTGCAGTGAATCCAGAGAGTGCACTGGCACCACTGGGGATGCACTGCAGTGAGTCCATAGAGTGCAATGGCACCTCAGGGGATGCAGTGCAGTGAGCCCATAGAGTGTACTGGCACCACTGGGGATGCAGTGCAGTGAGTCCAGAGAGTGCACAGGCACCACTGGGGATGCACTGCAGTGAGTCCAGAGAGTGCACTGGCACCACTGGGGATGCAGTGCAGTGAGTCCAGAGAGGGCAGTGGCACCACTGGGGATGCACTGCAGTGAGTCCAGAGATTGCACTGGCACGACTGGGGATGCAGTGCAGTGAGTCCAGAGACTGCACTGGCACCATTGGAGATGCACTGGAGTGAGTCCAGAGACTGCACTGGCACCACTGGGGATGCACTGCAGTGACTCCAGAGAGTGCACTGGCACGACTGCGGATGCAGTGCAGTGAATCCAGAGAGTGCACTGGCACCACTGAGGATGCACTGCAGTGAGTCCAGAGAGTGCACTGGCACCACTGGGGATGCACTGCAGTGAGTCCAGAGAGTGCACTAGCACCACTGGGGATGCAGCGCAGTGACTCCAGAGAGTGCACTGGCACCACTTCGGATGCACTGCAGTGAGTCCAGAGGGTTCACTGGCACCACAGGGAATGCAGTGCAGTGAGTCCAGAGAGTGCACTGGCACCACTGGGGATGCACTGCAGTGAGTCCAGAGAGTGCACTGGCACCACTGGGGATGCAGTGCAGTGAGTCCAGAGAGTGCACTGGCACCACTGGGGATGCACTGCAGTGAGTCCAGAGAGTGCACTGGCACCACTGGGGATGCAGTGCAGTGAGTCCAGAGAGTGCACTGGCACCACTGGGGATGCAGTGCAGTGAGTCCAGAGAGTGCACTGGCACCTTGGGGATGCAGTGCAGTGACTCCAGAGAGTGCACTGGCACCACTGGGGATGCAGTGCAGTGAGTCCAGAGAGTGCACTGGCACCTTGGGAATGCAGTGCAGTGAGACAAAAGAGTGCACTGGCAACACTAGGGATGCATTGCGGTGAGTCCAGAGAGTGCACTGGCACCACTGGGGATGCAGTGCAGTGAGTCCAGAGAGTGCACTGGCACCAGTGGGGATTCAATGCAGTTAGTCCAGAGAATGCACTGGCAACACTGGGGATGCAGTGCAGTGAGTCCAGAGAGTGCACTGGCACCACTGGGGATGCAGTGCAGTGAGTCCAGAGAGTGCACTGGCACCAGTGGGGATTCAATGCAGTTAGTCCAGAGAATGCACTGGCACCACTGGCGATGCACTGCATTGAGTCCAGAGAGTGCACTGGCACCACTGGGGATGCAGCGCAGTGAGTCCAGAGAGTGCACTGGCACCACTGGGAATGCAGTGCAGTGAGTCCAGAGAGTGCACTGGCACCACAGGGGATGCACTGCAGTGAGTCCAGAGAGTGCACTGCCACCACAGGGGATGCACTGCAGTGACTCCAGAGAGTGCACTGGCACCACTGGGATGCAGTGCAGTGAGTCCAGAGAGTGCACTGGCACCACTGGGGATGCAGTGCAGTGAGTCCAGAGAGTGCACTGGCACCACTGGCGATGCACTGCAGTGAGTCCAGAGAGTGCACTGGCACCACTGGCGATGCACTGCAGTGAGTCCAGAGAGTGCACTGGCACCACAGGGGATGCAGTGCAGTGAGTCCAGAGAGTGCACTGGCACCACTGGGGATGCAGTGCAGTGAGTCCAGAGAGTGCACTGGCAACACTGGGGATGCAGTGCATTGAATCCAGAGAGTGCACTGGCACCACTGGGGATGCAGTGCAGTGAGTCCAGAGACTGCACTGGCACCACTGGGGATTCAGTGCAATGAATCCAGAGAGTGCACTGGCACCTCTGGGGATGCAGTGCAGTGAGTCCAGAGAGTGCACTGGCACCACTGGGGATGCAGTGCAGTGAGTCCAGAGAGTGCACTGGCACCACTGGGGATGCAGTGCATTGAATCCAGAGAGTGCACTGGCACCACTGGGGATGCACTGCAGTGTGTCCAGAGAGTGCACTGGCACCACTGGGGATGCAGTGCAGTGAATCCAGAGAGTGCACTGGCACCACTGGGGATGCACTGCAGTGAGTCCATAGAGTGCAATGGCACCTCAGGGGATGCAGTGCAGTGAGCCCATAGAGTGTACTGGCACCACTGGGGATGCAGTGCAGTGAGTCCAGAGAGTGCACAGGCACCACTGGGGATGCACTGCAGTGAGTCCAGAGAGTGCACTGGCACCACTGGGGATGCAGTGCAGTGAGTCCAGAGAGGGCAGTGGCACCACTGGGGATGCACTGCAGTGAGTCCAGAGATTGCACTGGCACGACTGGGGATGCAGTGCAGTGAGTCCAGAGACTGCACTGGCACCATTGGAGATGCACTGGAGTGAGTCCAGAGACTGCACTGGCACCACTGGGGATGCACTGCAGTGACTCCAGAGAGTGCACTGGCACGACTGCGGATGCAGTGCAGTGAATCCAGAGAGTGCACTGGCACCACTGAGGATGCACTGCAGTGAATCCAGAGAGTGCACTGGCACCTTGGGAATGCAGTGCAGTGAGTCCAGAGAGTGCACTGGCACCACTGGGCATGCAGTGCAGTGACTCCAGAGAGTGCACTGGCACCACTGGGGATGCAGTGCAGTGAGTCCAGAGAGTGCACTGGCACCACTGGGGATGCAGTGCATTGAGTCCAGAGAGTACACTGGCACCAAGGGAATGCAGCGCAGTGAGTCCATAGAGTGCACTGGCACCACTGGGGATGTACCCCGGTGTGTCCAGAGATTTCACTGGCACCACTGGGGATGCACTGCAGTGACTCCAGAGACTGCACTGGCACCACTGAAGATGCAGTGCAGTGAGTCCAGAGAGTGCACTGGCACCACTGGGGATGCAGTGCAGTGAGTCCAGAGAGTGCACTGGCACCACTGGGGATGCACTGCAGTGAGTCCAGAGAGTGCACTTGCACCACTGGGGCTGCAGTGCAGTGAATCCAGAGAGTGCACTGGCACCTTGGGAATGCAGTGCAGTGAGTCCAGAGAGTGCACTGGCACCACAGGGGATGCATTGCAGTGAGTCCAGAGAGTGCACTGGCACTCCTCGGAATGCACTGCATTGAGTCCAGAGAGTGCACAGGCACCACTGGGGATGCAGTGCATTGAGTCCAGAGAGTGCACTGGCACCTTGGGAATGCAGTGCATTGAGTCCAGAGAGTACACTGGCACCACTGGGGATGCACTGCAGTGAGTCCAGAGAATGCACTGGCAACACTAGGGATGCATTGCAGTGAGTCCAGAGAGTGCACTGGCACTCCTCGGAATGCACTGCAGTGAGTCCAGAGAGTGCACAGGCACCATTGGGGATGCAGTGCAGTGAGTCCAGAGAGTGCACTGGCACCACTCGCGATGCAGCGCAGTGAGTCCAGAGAGTGCACAGGCACCACTGGGGATGCAGTGCATTGAGTCCAGAGAGTACACTGGCACCACTGGGGATGCACTGCAGTGAGTCCAGAGAGTGCACTGGCACCACTGGGGATGCACTGCAGTGAGTCCAGAGAGTGCACTGGCACCACTGGGGATGCAGTGCAGTGAGTCCAGAGAGTGCACTGCCACCACAGGGGATGCACTGCAGTGACTCCAGAGAGTGCACTGGCACCACTGGGATGCAGTGCAGTGAGTCCAGAGAGTGCACTGGCACCTTGGGGATGCAGTGCAGTGAGTCCAGAGAGTGCACTGGCACCACTGGGGATGCAGTGCAGTGAGTCCAGAGAGTGCACTGGCACCACTGGGGATGCACTGCAGTGAGTCCAGAGAGTGCACTGGCACCACTGGGTAGGCAGTGCAGTGAGTCCAGAGAGTGCACTGGCACCACTGGGGATGCACTGCAATGACTCCAGAGAGTGCACTGGCACCACTGGGGATGCAGTGCAGTGAGTACAGAGAGTGCACTGGCACCACTGGGGATGCAGTGCATTGAGTCCAGAGAGTACACTGGCACCAAGGGAATGCAGCGCAGTGAGTCCATAGAGTGCACTGGCACCACTGGGGATGTACCCCGGTGTGTCCAGAGATTTCACTGGCACCACTGGGGATGCACTGCAGTGACTCCAGAGACTGCACTGGCACCACTGAAGATGCAGTGCAGTGAGTCCAGAGAGTGCACTGGCACCACTGGGGATTCAGTGCAGTGAGTCCAGAGAGTGCACTGGCACCTTGGGGATGCACTGCAGTGAGTCCAGAGAGTGCACTGGCACCACTGGGGATGCAGTGCAGTGAATCCAGAGAGTGCACTGGCACCACTGGGGATGCACTGCAGTGAGTCCACAGAGTGCACTGGCACCTTGGGGATGCACTGCAGTGAGTCCAGAGAGTGCACTGGCACCCCTGGGGATACAATGCAGTGAGTCCAGAGAGTGCACTGGCACCACTGGGGATGCACTGCAGTGAGTCCAGAGAGTGCACTGCCACCACAGGGGATGCACTGCAGTGACTACAGAGAGTGCACTGGCACCACTGGGATGCAGTGCAGTGAGTCCAGAGAGTGCACTGGCACCACTGGGGATGCAGTGCATTGAGTCCAGAGAGTGCACTGGCACCACTGGGGATGCAGTGCAGTGAGTCCAGAGAGTGCACTGGCACCACTGGGGATGCAGTGCAGTGAGTCCAGAGAGGGCACTGGCACCACTGGGGATGCACTGCAGTGAGTCCAGAGAGTGCACTGGCACCACTGGGGATGCACTGCAGTGAGTCCAGAGAGTGCACTGGCACCACTGGGGATGAACTGCAGTGAATCCAGAGAGTGCACTGGCACCACTGGGGATGCAGTGCAGTGAGTCCAGAGAGTGCACTGGCACCACTGGGGATGCAGTGCAGTGAATCCAGAGAGTGCACTGGCACCACTGGGGATGCAGTGCAGTGAGTCCAGAGAGTGCACTGGCACCACTGGGGATGCACTGCAGTGAGTCCAGAGAATGCACTGGCAACTCTGCGGATGCACTGCATTGATTCCAGAGAGTGCACTGGCACCACTGGGGATGCAGTGCAGTGAATCCAGAGAGTGCACTGGCACCACTGGGGATGCACTGCAGTGAGTCCAGAGAGTGCACTGGCACCACTGGGGATGCAGTGCAGTGAGTCCAGAGAGTGCACTGGCACCACTGGGGATGCAGTGCAGTGAGTCCAGAGAGTGCACTGGCACCACTGGGGATGCAGTGCAGTGAGTCCAGAGAGTGCACTGGCACCACTGGGAATGCACTGCAGTGACTCCAGAGAGTGCACTGGCACCACTGGGGATGCAGTGCAGTGAGTCCAGAGAGTGCACAGGCACCTTGGGGATGCAGTGCAGTGAGTCCACAGAGTGCACTGGCACCACTGGGGATGCGCTGCAGTGACTCCAGAGAGTGCACTGGCACCCCTGGGGATACAATGCAGTGAGTCCAGAGAGTGCACTGGTACCACTGGGGATGCACTGCAGTGAGTCCAGAGAGTGCACTGGCACCACAGGGGATGCAGTGCAGTGAGCCCATAGAGTGCACTGGCACCACTGGGGATGTAGTGCAGTGAGTCCAGAGAGTGCACTGGCACCACTGGGGATGCAGTGCAGTGAGTCCAGAGAGTGCACTGGCACCAGTGGGGATTCAGTGCAATGAATCCAGAGAGTGCACTGGCACCACTGGGGATGCAGTGCAATGAATCCAGAGAGTGCACTGGCACCTCTGGGGATGCAGTGCAGTGAGTCCAGAGAGTGCACTGGCACCACTGGGGATGCACTGCAGTGAGTCCAGAGAGTGCACTGGCACCACTGGGGATGCAGTGCATTGAATCCAGAGAGTGCACTGGCACCACTGGGGATGCAGTGCAGTGAGTCCAGAGAGTGCACTGGCACCACTCGCGATGCAGCGCAGTGAGTCCAGAGAGTGCACAGGCACCACTGGGGATGCAGTGCAGTGACTCCAGAGAGTGCACTGGCACCACTGGGGATGCACTGCAGTGAGTCCATAGAGTGCAATGGCACCTCAGGGGATGCAGTGCAGTGAGCCCATAGAGTGTACTGGCACCACTGGGGATGCAGTGCAGTGAGTCCAGAGAGTGCACAGGCACCACTGGGGATGCAGTGCAGTGAGTCCAGAGAGTGCACTGGCACCACTGGGGATGCAGTGCAGTGAGTCCAGAGAGGGCAGTGGCACCACTGGGGATGCACTGCAGTGAGTCCAGAGATTGCACTGGCACGACTGGGGATGCAGTGCAGTGAGTCCAGAGACTGCACTGGCACCATTGGAGATGCACTGCAGTGAGTCCAGAGACTGCACTGGCACCACTGGGGATGCACTGCAGTGACTCCAGAGAGTGCACTGGCACGACTGCGGATGCAGTGCAGTGAATCCAGAGAGTGCACTGGCACCACTGAGGATGCACTGCAGTGAGTCCAGAGAGTGCACTGGCACCACTGGGGATGCAGTGCAGTGAGTCCATAGAGTGCACTGGCAACACTGGCGATGCACTGCAGTGAGTCCAGAGAGTGCACTGGCACCACTGGGGATGCAGTGCAGTGAGTCCAGAGAGGGCACTGGCACCACTGGGGATGCACTGCAGTGAGTCCAGAGAGTGCACTGGCACCATTTGGGATGCAGTGCAGTGAGTCCAGAGACTGCACTGGCACCACTGGGGATGCAGTGCATTGAGTCCAGAGAGTACACTGGCACCACTGGGGATGCAGCGCAGTGAGTCCATAGAGTGCACTGGCACCATTGGGGATGCAGTGCAGTGAGTCCAGAGAGTGCACTGGCACCACTGGGGATGCAGCGCAGTGAGTCCAGAGAGTGCACTGGCACCACTGGGGATGCAGTGCAGTGAGTCCAGAGAGTGCACTGGCACCACTGGGGATGCAGTGCAGTGAATCCAGAGAATGCACTGGCACCACTGGGGATGCACTGCAGTGAGTCCAGAGAGTGTACTGGCACCTTGGGGATGCACTGCAGTGACTCCAGAGAGTGCACTGGCACCACTGGGGATGCAGTGCAGTGAATCCAGAGAGTGCACAGGCACCAGTGGGGATGCAGTGCAGTGAGTCCAGAGAGTGCACTGGCACCACTGGGGATGCAGTGCAGTGAGTCCAGAGAGTGCACTGGCACCACTGGGGATGCATTACAGTGAGTCCAGAGAGTACACTGGCAACATTAGGGATGCACTGCAGTGAGTCCAGAGAGTGCACTGGAACCACTGGGGATGCACTGCAGTGAATCCAGAGAGTGCACTGGCACACTGGGGATGCAGTGCAGTGAGTCCAGAGAGTGCACTGGCACCACTGGGGATGCACTGCAGTGAGTCCAGAGAGTGCACTGGCACCACTGGGGATGCACTGCAGTGAGTCCAGAGAGTGCTCTGTCACCACTGGTGATGCAGCGCAGTGACTACAGAGAGTGCACTGGCACCACTGGGGATGCACTGCAGTGAGTCCAGAGAGTGCACTGGCACCACTGGGGATGCAGTGCAGTGAGTCCAGAGAGTGCACTGGCACCTTGGGGATGCAGTGCAGTGACTCCAGAGAGTGCACTGGCACCACTGGGGATGCAGTGCAGTGAGTCCAGAGAGTGCACTGGCACCTTGGGAATGCAGTGCAGTGAGACAAAAGAGTGCACTGGCAACACTAGGGATGCATTGCGGTGAGTCCAGAGAGTGCACTGGCACTCCTCGGAATGCACTGCATTGAGTCCAGAGAGTGCACAGGCACCACTGGGGATGCACTGCAGTGAGTCCAGAGAGTGCACTGGCACCACTGGGGATGCTGTGCAGTGAGTCCAGAGAGTGCACTGGCACCACTGGGGATGCACTGCAGTGAGTCCAGAGAGTGCTCTGTCACCACTGGTGATGCAGCGCAGTGACTACAGAGAGTGCACTGGCACCACTGGGGATGCACTGCAGTGAGTCCAGAGAGTGCACTGGCACCACTGGGGATGCAGTGCAGTGAGTCCAGAGAGTGCACTGGCACCACTGGGGATGCAGTGCATTGAGTCCAGAGAGTGCACTGGCACCACTGGGGATGCAGTGCAGTGAGTCCAGAGAGTGCACAGGCACCACTGGGGATGCACTGCAGTGACTCCAGAGACTGCACTGGCACCACTGAAGATGCAGTGCAGTGAGTCCAGAGAGTGCACTGGCACCACTGGGGATGCAGTGCAGTGAGCCCATAGAGTGCACTGGCACCACTGGGGCTGCACTGCAGTGAGTCCAGAGAGTGCACTGGCACCACTGGGGATGCAGTGCAGTGAGTCCAGAGACTGCACTGGCACCATTGGGGATGCACTGCAGTGAGTCCAGAGACTGCACTGGCACCAGTGGGGATTCAGTGCAATGAATCCAGAGAGTGCACTGGCACCTCTGGGGATGCAGTGCAGTGAATCTAGAGAGTGCACTGGCACCACTGAGGATGCACTGCAGTGAGTCCAGAGAGTGCACTGGCACCACTGGGGATGCACTGCAGTGAGTCCAGAGAGTGCACTGGCACCACTGGGGATGCAGTGCAGTGAGTCCAGAGAGTGCACTGGCACCTTGGGAATGCAGTGCATTGAGTCCAGAGAGTGCACAGGCACCACTGGGGATGCAGTGCAGTGACTCCAGAGAGTGCACTGGCACCACTGGGGATGCACTGCAGTGAGTCCATAGAGTGCAATGGCACCTCAGGGGATGCAGTGCAGTGAGCCCATAGAGTGTACTGGCACCACAGGGGATGCAGTGCAGTGAGTCCAGAGAGTGCACAGGCACCACTGGGGATGCAGTGCATTGAGTCCAGAGAGTCACTGCCAGTGTACTCTCTGGATTCACTGCAGTGCATCCCCAGTGGTGCCAGTGCACTCTCTGGACTCACTGCACTGCATCACCAGTGGTGCCAGTGCACTCTCTGGACTCACTGCACTGCATCCCCAGTGGTGCCAGTGCACTCTCTGGATTCAATGCACTGCATCCCCAGTGTTGCCAGTGCACTCTCTGGACTCACTGCACTGCATCCCCAGTGGTGCCAGTGCACTCTCTGGACTCACTGCACTGCATCCCCAGTGGTGCCAGTGCACTCTCTGGACTCACTGCACTGCATCTCCTATGATGCCAGTGCACTCTCTGGACTCACTGCAGTGCATCCCCAGTGGTACCAGTGCACTCTCTGGACTCACTGCAGTGCATCGCCAGTGGTGCCAGTGCACTCTCTGGACTCACTGCAGTGCATCGCCAGTGGTGCCAGTGCACTCTCTGGACTCACTGCACTGCATCCCCAGTGGTGCCAGTGCACTCTCTGGACTCACTGCACTGCATCCCAGTGGTGCCAGTGCACTCTCTGGAGTCACTGCAGTGCATCCCCTGTGGTGGCAGTGCACTCTCTGGACTCACTGCAGTGCATCCCCTGTGGTGCCAGTGCACTCTCTGGACTCACTGCACTGCATTCCCAGTGGTGCCAGTGCACTCTCTGGACTCACTGCGCTGCATCCCCAGTGGTGCCAGTGCACTCTCTGGACTCAATGCAGTGCATCGCCAGTGGTGCCAGTGCATTCTCTGGACTAACTGCATTGAATCCCCACTGGTGCCAGTGCACTCTCTGGACTCACTGCACTGCATCCCCAGTGGTGCCAGTGCACTCTCTGGACTCACTGCACTGCATCCCCAGTGTTGCCAGTGCATTCTCTGGACTAACTGCATTGAATCCCCACTGGTGCCAGTGCACTCTCTGGACTCACTGCACTGCATCCCCAGTGGTGCCAGTGCACTCTCTGGACTCACCGCAATGCATCCCTAGTGTTGCCAGTGCACTCTTTTGTCTCACTGCACTGCATTCCCAAGGTGCCAGTGCACTCTCTGGACTCACTGCACTGCATCCCCAGTGGTGCCAGTGCACTCTCTGGAGTCACTGCACTGCATCCCCAAGGTGCCAGTGCACTCTCTGGACTCACTGCACTGCATCCCCAGTGGTGCCAGTGCACTCTCTGGACTCACTGCACTGCATCCCCAGTGGTGCCAGTGCACTCTCTGGACTCACTGCAGTGCATCCCCAGTGGTGCCAGTGCACTCTCTGGACTCACTGCACTGCATCCCCAGTGGTGCCAGTGCACTCTCTGGACTCACTGCAGTGCATCCCCAGTGGTGCCAGTGCACTCTCTGGACTCACTGCACTGCATTCCCTGTGGTGCCAGTGCACTCTCTGGACTCACTGCAGTGCATCCGCAGTGGTGCCAGTGCACTCTGTGGACTCACTGCACTGCATCCCAAGTGGTGCCAGTGAACCCTCTGGACTCACTGCAGTGCATCCGAAGTGGTGCCAGTGCACTCTCTGGAGTCACTGCGCTGCATCCCCAGTGGTGCTAGTGCACTCTCTGGACTCACTGCAGTGCATCCCCAGTGGTGCCAGTGCACTCTCTGGACTCACTGCAGTGCATCCTCAGTGGTGCCAGTGCACTCTCTGGATTCACTGCACTGCATCCGCAGTCGTGCCAGTGCACTCTCTGGAGTCACTGCAGTGCATCCCCAGTGGTGCCAGTGCAGTCTCTGGACTCACTCCAGTGCATCTCCAATGGTGCCAGTGCAGTCTCTGGACTCACTGCACTGCATCCCCAGTCGTGCCAGTGCAATCTCTGGACTCACTGCAGTGCATCCCCAGTGGTGCCACTGCCCTCTCTGGACTCACTGCACTGCATCCCCAGTGGTGCCAGTGCACTCTCTGGACTCACTGCAGTGCATCCCCAGTGGTGCCTGTGCACTCTCTGGACTCACTGCACTGCATCCCCAGTGGTGCCAGTACACTCTATGGGCTCACTGCACTGCATCCCCTGAGGTGCCATTGCACTCTATGGACTCACTGCAGTGCATCCCCAGTGGTGCCAGTGCACTCTCTGGATTCACTGCACTGCATCCCCAGTGGTGCCAGTGCACTCTCTGGACACACTGCAGTGCATCCCCAGTGGTGCCAGTGCACTCTCTGGATTCAATGCACTGCATCCCCAGTGGTGCCAGTGCACTCTCTGGACTCACTGCACTGCATCCCCAGTGGTGCCAGTGCACTCTCTGGACTCACTGCACTGCATCCCCAGAGGTGCCAGTGCACTCTCTGGATTCATTGCACTGAATCCCCAGTGGTGCCAGTGCAGTCTCTGGACTCACTGCACTGCATCCCCAGTGGTGCCAGTGCACTCTCTGGATTCAATGCACTGCATCCCCAGTGTTGCCAGTGCACTCTCTGGACTCACTGCACTGCATCCCCAGTGGTGCCAGTGCACTCTCTGGACTCACTGCACTGCATCCCCTGTGGTGCCAGTGCACTCTCTGGACTCACTGCAGTGCATCGCCAGTGGTGCCAGTGCACTCTCTGGACTCACTGCAGTGCATCGCCAGTGGTGCCAGTGCACTCTCTGGACTCACTGCACTGCATCCCCAGTGGTGCCAGTGCACTCTCTGGACTCACTGCACTGCATCCCAGTGGTGCCAGTGCACTCTCTGGAGTCACTGCAGTGCATCCCCTGTGGTGGCAGTGCACTCTCTGGACTCACTGCAGTGCATCCCCTGTGGTGCCAGTGCACTCTCTGGACTCACTGCACTGCATTCCCAGTGGTGCCAGTGCACTCTCTGGACTCACTGCGCTGCATCCCCAGTGGTGCCAGTGCACTCTCTGGACTCAATGCAGTGCATCGCCAGTGGTGCCAGTGCATTCTCTGGACTAACTGCATTGAATCCCCACTGGTGCCAGTGCACTCTCTGGACTCACTGCACTGCATCCCCAGTGGTGCCAGTGCACTCTCTGGACTCACTGCACTGCATCCCCAGTGTTGCCAGTGCATTCTCTGGACTAACTGCATTGAATCCCCACTGGTGCCAGTGCACTCTCTGGACTCACTGCACTGCATCCCCAGTGGTGCCAGTGCACTCTCTGGACTCACCGCAATGCATCCCTAGTGTTGCCAGTGCACTCTTTTGTCTCACTGCACTGCATTCCCAAGGTGCCAGTGCACTCTCTGGACTCACTGCACTGCATCCCCAGTGGTGCCAGTGCACTCTCTGGAGTCACTGCACTGCATCCCCAAGGTGCCAGTGCACTCTCTGGACTCACTGCACTGCATCCCCAGTGGTGCCAGTGCACTCTCTGGACTCACTGCACTGCATCCCCAGTGGTGCCAGTGCACTCTCTGGACTCACTGCAGTGCATCCCCAGTGGTGCCAGTGCACTCTCTGGACTCACTGCACTGCATCCCCAGTGGTGCCAGTGCACTCTCTGGACTCACTGCAGTGCATCCCCAGTGGTGCCAGTGCACTCTCTGGACTCACTGCACTGCATTCCCTGTGGTGCCAGTGCACTCTCTGGACTCACTGCAGTGCATCCGCAGTGGTGCCAGTGCACTCTGTGGACTCACTGCACTGCATCCCAAGTGGTGCCAGTGAACCCTCTGGACTCACTGCAGTGCATCCGAAGTGGTGCCAGTGCACTCTCTGGAGTCACTGCGCTGCATCCCCAGTGGTGCTAGTGCACTCTCTGGACTCACTGCAGTGCATCCCCAGTGGTGCCAGTGCACTCTCTGGACTCACTGCAGTGCATCCTCAGTGGTGCCAGTGCACTCTCTGGATTCACTGCACTGCATCCGCAGTCGTGCCAGTGCACTCTCTGGAGTCACTGCAGTGCATCCCCAGTGGTGCCAGTGCAGTCTCTGGACTCACTCCAGTGCATCTCCAATGGTGCCAGTGCAGTCTCTGGACTCACTGCACTGCATCCCCAGTCGTGCCAGTGCAATCTCTGGACTCACTGCAGTGCATCCCCAGTGGTGCCACTGCCCTCTCTGGACTCACTGCACTGCATCCCCAGTGGTGCCAGTGCACTCTCTGGACTCACTGCAGTGCATCCCCAGTGGTGCCTGTGCACTCTCTGGACTCACTGCACTGCATCCCCAGTGGTGCCAGTACACTCTATGGGCTCACTGCACTGCATCCCCTGAGGTGCCATTGCACTCTATGGACTCACTGCAGTGCATCCCCAGTGGTGCCAGTGCACTCTCTGGATTCACTGCACTGCATCCCCAGTGGTGCCAGTGCACTCTCTGGACACACTGCAGTGCATCCCCAGTGGTGCCAGTGCACTCTCTGGATTCAATGCACTGCATCCCCAGTGGTGCCAGTGCACTCTCTGGACTCACTGCACTGCATCCCCAGTGGTGCCAGTGCACTCTCTGGACTCACTGCACTGCATCCCCAGAGGTGCCAGTGCACTCTCTGGATTCATTGCACTGAATCCCCAGTGGTGCCAGTGCAGTCTCTGGACTCACTGCACTGCATCCCCAGTGGTGCCAGTGCACTCTCTGGATTCAATGCACTGCATCCCCTGAGGTGCCAGTGCACTCTCTGGACTCACTGCACTGCATCCCCAGTGGTGCCAGTGCACTCTCTGGACTCACTGCACTGCATCCCCTGTGGTGCCAGTGCACTCTCTGGACTCACTGCAGTGCATCCCCAGTGGTACCAGTGCACTCTCTGGACTCACTGCAGTGCATCGCCAGTGGTGCCAGTGCACTCTCTGGACTCACTGCAGTGCATCCCCAGTGGTGCCAGTGCACTCTCTGGACTCACTGCACTGCATCCCAGTGGTGCCAGTGCACTCTCTGGAGTCACTGCAGTGCATCCCCTGTGGTGGCAGTGCACTCTCTGGACTCACTGCAGTGCATCCCTAGTGGTGCCAGTGCACTCTCTGGACTCACTGCACTGCATCCCCAGTGGTGCCAGTGCACTCTCTGGACTCACTGCACTGCATCCCCAAGGTGCCTGTGCACTCTCTGGACTCACTGCAGTGCATTCCCAGTGGTGCCAGTGCACTCTCTGGAGTCACTGCAGTGCATTCCCAGTGGTGCCAGTGCACTCTCTGGACTCACTGCACTGCATCCCCAGTGGTGCCAGTGCACTCTCTGGATTCACTGCAGTGCATCCCCAGTGGTGCCAGTGCACTCTCTGGATTCACTGCACTGCATCCCCAGTGGTACCAGTGCACTCTCTGGACTCACTGCAGTGCATCCCCAGTGGTGCCAGTGCACTCTCTGGATTCACTGCACTGCATCCCCAGTGGTGCCAGTGCACTCTCTGGACTCACTGCAGTGCATCCCCAGTGTTGCCAGTGCATTCTCTGGACTCACTGCAGTGCATCCCCAGTGGTGCCAGTGCACTCTCTGGATTCACTGCACTGCATCCCCACTGGTGCCAGTGCACTCTCTGGACTCACTGCACTGCATCCCCAGTGGTGCCAGTGCACTCTCTGGACTCACTGCACTGCATCCCCAGTGGTGCCAGTGCACTCTCTGGACTCACTGCAGTGCATCCCCAATGGTTCCAGTGCAGTCTCTGGACTCACTGCACTGCATCCCCAGTCGTGCCAGTGCAATCTCTGGACTCACTGCAGTGCATCCCCAGTGGTGCCACTGCCCTCTCTGGACTCACTGCACTGCATCCCTAATGTTGCCAGTCCACTCTCTGGATTCACTGCACTGCATCTCCTATGATGCCAGTGCACTCTTTGGACTCACTGCACTACATCCCCAGTGGTGCCAGTGCACTCTCTGGACTCACTGCAGTGCATCCCCAGTGGTGCCAGTGCACTCTCTGGACTCACTGCAGTGCATCGCCAGTGGTGACAGTGCACTCTCTGGACTCACTGCACTGCATCCCCAGTGTGCCAGTGCACTCTCTGGATTCACTGCACTGCATCCCCAGTGGTTCCAGTGCACTCTCTGGACTCACTGCAGTGCATCCCTAATGTTGCCAGTGCACTCTCTGGATTCAATGCACTGCATCCCCAGTGGTGCCAGTGCACTCTCTGGACTCACTGCACTGCATCCCCAGTGGTGCCAGTGCACTCTCTGTACTCACTGCACTGCATCCCCAGAGGTGCCAGTGCACTCTCTGGATTCATTGCACTGAATCCCCAGTGGTGCCAGTGCACTCTCTGGACTCACTGCAGTGCATCCCCTGTGGTGGCAGTGCACTCTCTGGACTCACTGCAGTGCATCCCCAGTGGTGCCAGTGCACTCTCTGGACTCACTGCACTGCATCCCCAGTGGTGCCAGTGCACTCTCTGGACTCACTGCACTGCATCCCCTGTGGTGCCAGTGCACTCTCTGGACTCACTGCAGTGCATCCCCAGTGGTACCAGTGCACTCTCTGGACTCACTGCAGTGCATCCCCAGTGGTGCCAGTGCACTCTCTGGACTCACTGCACTGCATCCCCAGTGGTGCCAGTGCACTCTCTGGACTCAATGCACTGCATCCCCAGTGGTGCCAGTGCACTCTCTGGACTCACTGCACTGCATCCCAGTGGTGCCAGTGCACTCTCTGGAGTCACTGCAGTGCATCCCCTGTGGTGGCAGTGCACTCTCTGGACTCACTGCAGTGCATCCCCAGTGGTGCCAGTGCACTCTCTGGACTCACTGCACTGCATCCCCAGTGGTGCCAGTGCACTCTCTCGACTCACTGCACTGCATCCCCAAGGTGCCTGTGCACTCTCTGGACTCACTGCAGTGCATCCCCAGTGGTGCCAGTGCACTCTCTGGAGTCACTGCAGTGCATTCCCAGTGGTGCCAGTGCACTCTCTGGACTCACTGCACTGCATCCCCAGTGGTGCCAGTGCACTCTCTGGACTCACTGCACTGCATCCCCAGTGGTGCCAGTGCACTCTCTGGACTCACTGCACTGCATCCCCAGTGGTGCCAGTGTACTCTCTGGATTCACTGCACTGCATCCCCAGTGGTGCCAGTGCACTCTCTGGACTCACTGCAGTGCATCCCCAGTGGTGCCAGTGCACTCTCTGGATTCACTGCACTGCATCCCCAGTGGTGCCAGTGCACTCTCTGGACTCACTGCAGTGCATCCCCAAGGTGCCAGTGCACTCTCTGGACTCACTGCACTGCATCCCCAGTGGTGCCAGTGCACTCTCTGGACTCACTGCAGTGCATCCCCAGTGGTGCCAGTGCACTCTCTGGATTCACTGCACTGCATCCGCAGTGGTGCCAGTGCACTCTCTGGACTCACTGTAGTGCATCCCCAGTGGTGCCAGTGCACTCTCTGGACTCACTGCACTGCATCCCCAGTGGTGCCAGTGCACTCTCTGGACTCAATGCACTGCATCCCCAGTGGTGCCAGTGCACTCTCTGGACTCACTGCACTGCATCACCAGTGGTGCCAGTGCACTCTATGGACTCACTGCACTGCATCCCCAGAGGTGCCAGTGCACTCTGTGGATTCATTGCACTGAATCCCCAGTGGTGCCAGTGCACTCTCTGGACTCACTGCACTGCATCCCCAGTGGTGCCAGTGTGCTCTCTGGATTCAATGCACTGCATCCCCAGTGTTGCCAGTGCACTCTCTGGACTCACTGCAGTGCATCCCCAGTGGTGCCAGTGCACTCTCTGGACTCACTGCACTGCATCCCCAGTGGTGCCAGTGCACTCTATGGGCTCACTGCACTGCATCCCCTGTGGTGCCAGTGCACTCTCTGGACTCACTGCAGTGCATCTCCAGTGGTACCAGTGCACTCTCTGGACTCACTGCAGTGCATCCCCAGTGGTGCCAGTGCACTCTCTGGACTCACTGCCCTGCATCCCCAGTGGTGCCAGTGCACTCTCTGGACTCACTGCACTGCATCCCCAGTGGTGCCAGTGCACTCTCTGGACTCACTGCAGTGCATCCCCAGTGGTGCCAGTGCACTCTCTGGATTCACTGCACTGCATCCCCAGTGGTGCCAGTGCACTCTCTGGACTCACTGCAGTGCATCCCCAGTGTTGCCAGTGCATTCTCTGGACTCACTGCAGTGCATCCCCAGTGGTGCCAGTGCACTCTCTGGAATCACTGCAGTGCATCCCCAGTGGTGCCAGTGCACTCTCTGAAGTCACTGCAGTGCATCCCCAGTGGTGCCAGTGCACTCTCTGGACTCACTGCACTGCATCCCCAGTCGTGCCAGTGCACTCTCTGAAGTCACTGCAGTGCATCCCCAGTGGTGCCAGTGCACTCTCTGGACTCACTGCACTGCATCCCCACTGGTGCCAGTGCACTCTCTGGACTCACTGCACTGCATCCCCAGTGGTGCCAGTGCACTCTCTGGACTCACTGCAGTGCATCCCCAATGGTGCCAGTGCAGTCTCTGGACTCACTGCACTGCATCCCCAGTCGTGCCAGTGCAATCTCTGGACTCACTGCAGTGCATCCCCAGTGGTGCCACTGCCCTCTCTGGACTCACTGCACTGCATCCCTAATGTTGCCAGTCCACTCTCTGGATTCACTGCACTGCATCCCCAGTGGTGCCAGTGCACTCTTTGGACTCACTGCACTACATCCCCAGTGGTGCCAGTGCACTCTCTGGACTCACTGCAGTGCATCCCCAGTGGTGCCAGTGCACTCTCTGGACTCACTGCAGTGCATCGCCAGTGGTGACAGTGCACTCTCTGGACTCACTGCACTGCATCCCCAGTGTGCCAGTGCACTCTCTGGATTCACTGCACTGCATCCCCAGTGGTTCCAGTGCACTCTCTGGACTCACTGCAGTGCATCCCTAATGTTGCCAGTGCACTCTCTGGATTCAATGCACTGCATCCCCAGTGGTGCCAGTGCACTCTCTGGACTCACTGCACTGCATCCCCAGTGGTGCCAGTGCACTCTCTGTACTCACTGCACTGCATCCCCAGAGGTGCCAGTGCACTCTCTGGATTCATTGCACTGAATCCCCAGTGGTGCCAGTGCACTCTCTGGACTCACTGCAGTGCATCCCCTGTGGTGGCAGTGCACTCTCTGGACTCACTGCAGTGCATCCCCAGTGGTGCCAGTGCACTCTCTGGACTCACTGCACTGCATCCCCAGTGGTGCCAGTGCACTCTATGGGCTCACTGCACTGCATCCCCTGTGGTGCCAGTGCACTCTCTGGACTCACTGCAGTGCATCCCCAGTGGTACCAGTGCACTCTCTGGACTCACTGCAGTGCATCCCCAGTGGTGCCAGTGCACTCTCTGGACTCACTGCACTGCATCCCCAGTGGTGCCAGTGCACTCTCTGGATTCACTGCACTGCATCCGCAGTGGTGCCAGTGCACTCTCTGGACTCACTGTAGTGCATCCCCAGTGGTGCCAGTGCACTCTCTGGAGTCACTGCAGTGCATCCCCTGTGGTGGCAGTGCACTCTCTGGACTCACTGCACTGCATCCCCAGTGGTGCCAGTGCACTCTCTGGACTCACTGCACTGCATCACCAGTGGTGCCAGTGCACTCTATGGACTCACTGCACTGCATCCCCAGAGGTGCCAGTGCACTCTCTGGAGTCACTGCAGTGCATCCCCAGTGGTGCCAGTGCACTCTCTGGAGTCACTGCACTGCATCCCCAGTGGTGCCAGTGTGCTCTCTGGATTCAATGCACTGCATCCCCAGTGGTGCCAGTGCACTCTCTGGACTCACTGCACTGCATCCCCAGTGGTGCCAGTGCACTCTCTGGACTCACTGCACTGCATCCCCAGTGGTGCCAGTGCACTCTATGGGCTCACTGCACTGCATCCCCTGTGGTGCCAGTGCACTCTCTGGACTCACTGCAGTGCATCTCCAGTGGTACCAGTGCACTCTCTGGACTCACTGCAGTGCATCCCCAGTGGTGCCAGTGCACTCTCTGGACTCACTGCCCTGCATCCCCAAGGTGCCAGTGCACTCTCTGGACTCACTGCACTGCATCCCCAGTGGTGCCAGTGCACTCTCTGGACTCACTGCAGTGCATCCCCAGTGGTGCCAGTGCACTCTCTGGATTCACTGCACTGCATCCCCAGTGGTGCCAGTGCACTCTCTGGACTCACTGCAGTGCATCCCCAGTGTTGCCAGTGCATTCTCTGGACTCACTGCAGTGCATCCCCAGTGGTGCCAGTGCACTCTCTGGAATCACTGCAGTGCATCCCCAGTGGTGCCAGTGCACTCTCTGAAGTCACTGCACTGCATCCCCAGTGGTGCCAGTGCACTCTCTGGACTCACTGCACTGCATCCCCAGTCGTGCCAGTGCACTCTCTGAAGTCACTGCAGTGCATCCCCAGTGGTGCCAGTGCACTCTCTGGACTCACTGCACTGCATCCCCACTGGTGCCAGTGCACTCTCTGGACTCACTGCACTGCATCCCCAGTGGTGCCAGTGCACTCTCTGGACTCACTGCAGTGCATCCCCAATGGTGCCAGTGCAGTCTCTGGACTCACTGCACTGCATCCCCAGTCGTGCCAGTGCAATCTCTGGACTCACTGCAGTGCATCCCCAGTGGTGCCACTGCCCTCTCTGGACTCACTGCACTGCATCCCTAATGTTGCCAGTCCACTCTCTGGATTCACTGCACTGCATCCCCAGTGGTGCCAGTGCACTCTTTGGACTCACTGCACTACATCCCCAGTGGTGCCAGTGCACTCTCTGGACTCACTGCAGTGCATCCCCAGTGGTGCCAGTGCACTCTCTGGACTCACTGCAGTGCATCGCCAGTGGTGACAGTGCACTCTCTGGACTCACTGCACTGCATCCCCAGTGTGCCAGTGCACTCTCTGGATTCACTGCACTGCATCCCAGTGGTTCCAGTGCACTCTCTGGACTCACTGCAGTGCATCCCTAATGTTGCCAGTGCACTCTCTGGATTCAATGCACTGCATCCCCAGTGGTGCCAGTGCACTCTCTGGACTCACTGCACTGCATCCCCAGTGGTGCCAGTGCACTCTCTGGACTCACTGCAGTGCATCCCCAGTGTTGCCAGTGCATTCTCTGGACTCACTGCAGTGCATCCCCAGTGGTGCCAGTGCACTCTCTGGAATCACTG
>NW_027103084.1:180000-185000 GCF_040182565.1 Anser cygnoides
GAAAGAAAAGAATAAGAAGAATTTGAAGGAGAAGAAGAAGAAGAAGATGAGAATTGAAGTTTTCGGAATAAGAATTTAATTTGAGAGAAGACGAGAAAGAAGAAAGAAGAAGAAGAAGAAGGAAGAAGAAGAAGAAGAAGAAGAAGAAGAAGAAGAAGAAGAAGAAGAAGAAGAAGAAGAAGAAGAAGAAGAAGAAGAAGAAGAAGAAGAAGAAGAAGAAGAAGAAGAAGAAGAAGAAGAAGAAGAAAGAAGAAGAAGAAGGAAGAAGAAGGAGAAGAAGAAGAAGAGGAGAAGAAGGAAGAAGAAGAAGAAGAAGGAGAAGGAAGAAGAAGAAGAAGAAGAAGAAGAAGAAGAAGAAGAAGAAGAAGAGGAGAAGAAGAAGAAGAAGAAGAAGAAGAAGAAGAAGAAGAAGAAGAAGAAGAAGAAGAAGAAGAAGAAGAAGAAGAAGAAGAAGAGGAGAAGAAGAAGGAGAAGAAGAAGAAGAAGAAGAAGAAGAAGAAGAAGAAGAAGGAAGAAGAAGAAGAAGAAGAAGAAGAAGAAGAAGAAGAAGAAGAAGAAGAAGAAGAAGAAGGAAGAAGAAGAAGAAGAAGAAGAAGAAGAAGAAGAAGAAGAAGAAGAAGAAGAAGAAGAAGAAGAAGAAGAAGAAGAAGAAGAAGAAGAAGAAGAAGAAGAAGAAGAAGAAGAAGAAGAAGAAGAAGAAGAAGAAGAAGAAGATAGAAGATAGTAGAAGAAGAAGGTAGAAGAAGAAGTAGAAGAAGAAGAAGAAGAAGAAGAGTGGTGGTGGTGGTAGTGGTGGTAGAATTGTAAGAAGAAGTAAATTGAAGAAGATTTGATTTATTAGAGAGATTTGAAATTTAAGGGAAGAAGAAGAAGAAGAAGAAGAAGAAGAAGGAAGAAGAAGAAGAAGAAGAAGTGAAGAAGAAGAAGAAGAAGAAGAAGAGAAGAAGAATAAGAAGATTTTAAGGACGGAAGATTTGGAAAATTTAAAGGAAAAGAATTGAAGAAGAAGAAGGAAAGAAGAAGAAGAAGAAGGAAGAAGAAGAAGAAAGAAGAAGAAGAAGAAGTAGAAGAAGAAGAAGAAGAAAGAGAACACGCCGATGGGTAAATTGAAGGAGATTTTACTAGGAATATGGAAGAATTTGAAGGAGATTTAGAAGGAAAAAGAAGAAGAAGAAGAAGAAGAAGAAGAAGAAGAAGAAGAAGAAGAAGAAGAAGAAGAAGAAGAAGAAGAAGAAGAAGAGTGGAAGCAGAAGAAGAAGAAGAAGAAGAAGAAGAAGAAGAAGAAGAAGAAGAAGAAGAAGAAGAAGAAGAAGAAGAAGAAGAAGAAGAAGAAGAAGAAGAAGAAGACGAAGAAGAAGAAGAAGAGAAGATGAAGAAGAAGAAGAAGAAGAAGAAAAGAAGAAGAAGAAGAAGAAGAAGAAGAAGAAGAAGAAGAAGAAGAAGAAGAAGAAGAAGAAGAAGAAGAAGAAGAAGACGAAGAAGAAGAAGAAGAAGAAGAAGAAGAAGAAGAAGAAGAAGAAGAAGAACGAAGAAGAAGGAAGAAGAAGAAGTAAGAAGAAGAAGAAGAAGAAGAAGAAGAAGAAGAAGAAGGAAGAAGAAGAAGTGGTAGTGATAGTGGTAGTGGTAGTAGTTGAAATGGTGAAATTGAAGGAGGATTACCCAAGACCCATGAAGAATTGGAAGAAGAAGAAGAAGGAAGAAGAAGAAGAAGAAGAAGAGTAGTAGTAGAAGAAGTAGTAGTAGTAGTAGTACAGGCCGATGAAGAAGAAGAAGAAGATTTTAGAACATGATGGGTGAATTTGTTGTGAGAATTTAAATTTGGAAGAATTTAAGAAGAAGAAGAAGAAGAAGAAGAAGAAGAAGAAGAAGAAGAAGAAGAAGAAGAAGAAGAAGAAACGAAACGGAAGAAGAAGAAGAAGAGAGAAGAAGTAACAATAGATGAAATTGAAGGAGATTTTTAGGAATATATGAAAGAATTTGAAGAATTTAAAGGAAAAAGAAGAAGAAGAAGAAGAAGAAGAAGAAGAAAGAAGAAGAAGAAGAAGAAGAAGCAGAAGCAGAAGCAGAGGAAGAAGAAGAAGAAGAAGAGTACAGGCAAGAAATTGAAGGAGATTTTTAAGAATACGAAAAGAACTTGAAGAATTTAAAGGGAAAAGGAGCAAGAAGAAGAAGAAGAAGAAGAAGAAGAAGAGGAGAAGAAGAAGAAGAAGAAGAAGAAGGAAGAAGAAGAAGAAGAGGAGGAAAAGAAGAGGAGAAGAAGAAGAAGAAGAAGAAGAAAGGAAGAAGAAGAAGAAGAAGAAGAAGAAGAAGAAGAAGGAGAAGAAGAAGAAGAAGAAGAAGAAGAAGAAGAAGAAGAAGAAGAAGAAGAAAGAAGAAGAAGAAGAAGAAGAAGAAGAAGAAGAAGAAGAAGGAAGAAGAAGAAGAAGAAGAAGAAGAAGAAGAAGAAGAAGAAGAAGAAGAAGAAGAAGAAGAAGAAGGAAGAGAGAAGGAAAGAAAGAAGAAGAACGAAGAAATTGAAGAGGATTTTAGGAAGAAGAGGAATTTGAGGAAGAGGAAGAGGAAGAGGAAGAGGAAGAGGAAGAAGGAGAGGAAGAAGGAAGAAAAAGAAGAAGAAAGTGAAGAAGAAGGAAAGAAAGAAGAAAGAAAAGAAGAAGAAGAAGTATTGAAGAAGTTTTGAGATATATAGAAGAATTTGAACATGCCGATGAAATTGAAGGAAATTTTGGGAATGAGAAGAATTTGAAGAATTTAAAAAGGAATTGAGAGAAGAAGAAGAAGAAGAAGAAGAACATGCCGAAGAAATTGAAGGAAGATTTTGAATATGAAGAATTTGAAAATTTAAAGAAGAAAGAAGAAGAAGAAGAAGAAGAAGAAGAAGAAGAAGAAGAAGAAGAAGAAGAAGAAGAAGAAGAAAGAAGAAGAAGAAGAAGAAGAAGAAGAAGAAGAAGAAGAAGAAGAAGAAGAAGAAGAAGAAGAAGAAGAAGAAGAACACGCCGATGAAATTGGAAGGAGATTTAGGAATATGAAGAATTTGAAGAATTTAAAGGAGAAAAGAAGAAGAAGAAGAAGAAGAAGAAGAAGAAGAAGAAGAAGAAGAAGAAGAAGAAGAAGAAGAAGAAGAAGAAGAAGAAGAAGAAGAAGAAGAAGAAGAAGAAGAAGAAGAAGAAGAAGAAGAAGAAGAAGAAGAAGAAGAAGAAGAAGAAGAAGAAGAAGAAGAAGAAGAAGAAGAAGAAGAAGAAGAAGAAGAAGAAGAAGAAGAAGAAGAAGGAAAGAAGAAGAAGAAGAAGAAGAAGGAGAAGAGGAGAAGAAGGAAGAGGAGAAGGAGGAGAAAAAGAAGAAGAGGAGAAGAAGAAGGAGAAGAAGAAGAGAAGAAGAAGAGAAGAAGAAGAAGGAGAAAGAGGAGAAAGAAGGAGAGAAGAAAGGAGAAGAGGAGAAGGAAGAAGGAGTAGAGGAGAAGAAGAAGAAGAAGTAATGGCTGCAGGCCGATGAAATTAGAGGAGATTTTAAGGAATATATGAAGAATTTGAAGAAGGAAGAAGGGTGGTGGTCAGTAGTGGTAATGGTAGTGGTACGGGCAGAGTGGGGCAGAGGAGATTTTCCCAGGAATGGCAAAGAATTTGAAAGAGTGCAAGGAAAAGAAAGAAAGAAAGAAGAAAGAAAGAAAGAAGGAGAAGAAGAAAGAAGAAGAAGAAGAAAGAAGAAGTGGGGAAGAAGAAAGAAGAAGAAGAAGAAGAGAGAACATGGAGGAAGAAAAAAGAAGAAAAAGAAGAAGAAGAAGTAGAAAAGAAGAAGAAAGAAAGAAAGAGAACAACATGGAAGTGAAATTGAAGGAAATTTTTAGGAATATGAAGAATTTGAAGTAATTTAAAGAAAAAGAAGAAGAAGAAAGAAGAAGAAGAAGAAGAAGAAGAAGAAGAAGAAGAAGAAGAAGAAGAAGAAGAAGAAGAAGAAGCAAGGAAGAAGAAGAAGAAGAAGAAGAAGAAGAAGAAGAAGAAGAAGAAGAAGAAGAAGAAGAAGAAGAAGAAGAAGAAGAAAAGAAGAAGGAAGAAAGAAAGAAGAAGTGAAGAAGAAGAAGAAGAAGAAGAAGAAGAAGAAGAAGAAAGAAGAAGAAAGGAAGAAGAAGAAGAAGAAGAAGAAGAAGAAGAAGAAGAAGAAGAAGAAGAAGTAGTGAGCGTAGTAGTGACTTAGTAAGTAAGAAATGGTAGTACAGGCCGAATGAAATTGAAAGGAAGAAGATTTTAGGAATATGAAGAATTTGAAGAATTTAAAGGAAAAGAAGAAGAAGAAGAAGGAAGGAAGAAGAAGAAGAAGAAAGAAGAAGAAGAAGAAGTGAAGAAGAAGAAGAAAGAAGAACACATGGTGAAGAAATTGAACACGCCGAGTTGCAGGGCCTGGAAAATTGAAGGGTTGAGATTTTTAGGAGATTTTATGAAGAATTTGAAGAATTTAAAGAAGAAGAAGAGTGCAAGGCTGAGTCGGTCAGAGGTTGGGAATGCGGAGAGACTTGGAAGAATTGGGAAAGAAGCAAGAAGAAGAAGAAGAAGAAAGAAGTACAGGCCGAAAGAAAAGAAGATTTTTAAGAAGAAGATAGAACTTGAAGAATTTAAAGGAAGAAGAAGGAAGAACTTGAAGAAGAAGAAGGAAGAAAGGAGAAGAAGAAGAAGAGGAGAAGAGAGAAGAGAAAGAAGAAGGAGAAGAAGAAGAAGAGGAGAAGAAGGAAGAGAGGAGAAGAAGGAGAAGAAGGGAGGAAAGAAGGAGAAGAAGGAGAAGAAGGAGAAGAAGAGGAGAAGAAGAAGAAGAAGAAGGCATTGGTGGTAGTAGTAGTGGTAATTTTTAGGCAGGTGAGAATTGAAGGAGATTTTTAGGAAGATGAAGAAGAAGAATTTAAAGGAAGAGAGAAGAAGGAGAAGAAGGAGAAGAAGGAGAAGAGGAGAAGAAGAAGAAGAAGAAGAAGAAGAAGAAGAAGAAGGAAGAGGTAGAAGAAGTAGTAGTAGTAGTAA
>NW_027103084.1:197500-267500 GCF_040182565.1 Anser cygnoides
GAATGATGAAGATTGAAGGAGATTTTAAGAATATAAGAGAATTTGAAGAATTTCGAGAAAGAGGAGCAAAGAAGAAGAAGGAAGAAGAAGAAGAAGAAGTAAGAAGAACGGGGAAGAAGAAGAAGAAGAAGAAGAAGAAGAAGAAGCAGAAGAAGATAGAAGAAGAAGAAGAAGAAGAAGAAGAAGAAGAAGAAGAAGAATTAGAGAGAAGAAGGAGAAGAAAAGAAGAGAGAAGAAGAGGAGAAGAGGAGAAGAAGAAGAAGAAGAAGAAGAAGGAGAAGAAGAAGAAGAAGAAGAAGAAGAGAGAACACCGATGAAATTGATGGAGATTTTTAGGAATATGAAGAATTTGAAGAATTTGAGAAGAAGAAGAAGAAGAAGAAGAAGAAGAAGAAGAAGGAAGAAGAAGAAGAAGAAGAAGAAGAAGAGTAGTGGTAGTAGTAGTAGTAGTAGTAGTACAGGCCGATGAAATTGAAGGAGATTTTTAGGAATATGGAAGAATTTGAAGAATTTAAAGGAAAAGAAGAAAAGAAGAAGAAGAAGAAGAAGGAAAGAAGAAGAAGAAAAGAAGAAGAAGAAGAAGAAGAAGAAGAAGAAGAAGAAGAGAAGTCGCCGATGAAATTGAAGGAGATTTTTGGGAATATGAAAGAATTTGAAGAATTTAAAGAAAAAGAAGAAGAAGAAGAAGAAGAAGAAGAAGAAGAGTACCCAGGCCGATGAAATTGAAGGAGATTTTTAAGAATACGAGAGAACTTGAAGAATTTAAAGGAAAAGAAGAAGAAGAAGAAGAAGAAGAAGAAGAAGAAGAAGAAGAAGAAGAAGAAGAAGAAGAAGAAGAAGAAGAAGAAGAAGAAGAAGAAGAAGAAGAAGAAGAAGAAGAAGAAGAAGAAGAAGAAGAAGAAAGAAGAAGAAGAAGAAGAAGAAGAAGAAGGAAGAAGAAGAAGAAGAAGAAGAAGAAGAAGAAGAAGAAGAAGAAGAAGAAGAAAGTGATAGTAGTGAAGGAGATTTTTAGGAAGTACAGGCGTGCGGTAGAGGAGATTTTAGGAATGTGAAGAATTTGAAGTCCATTTAAGGGAAGAAGAAGAAAGAAGAAGAAGAAGGGGAAGAAGGAAGAAGAAGAATCCAGAGAGAAGAACTGACAGAACTGAAGTCCCCAGTAGAAGTGAAGAAGAAGAAGAACTGGCACCACTGGGGATTCAGTGCATTGGAATCCAGAGAGTGCACTGGCACTGCAGGGGATACAGTGCAGTGAGTCCAGGAGGGGGGTGCACTGGCACGACTGGCTGATGCAGTGCAGTGAGTCCAGAGAGTGCACTGGCACCACTGGGGATGCAGTGCATTGAATCCAGGGGGTGCACTGGCACCACTGAGGATGCCGCACAGTGAGTCCAGAAAGGTGCACTGGCTGACTGCGGATGCAGTGCAGTGAATCAGAGAGTGCACTGGCATGCTGGGGATGCACTGCAGTGATCCCATGAGAGTGCAATGGCACCTCAGGGGGATACAGTGCAGTGAGTCCAGCAAGTCAGCACTGACACCACTGGGGACACAGTGCAGTGGGTCCAGAGAGTGCACTGAGCACCACTGGAGATGCACTGCAGTGAGTCCAGAAAGTGCACTGGCACCACTGGAGATGCAGTGTCTGATGAGTCCAGAGAGTGCACATAGCACCACTGGAGATGCCACTGCATTGAGTCCAGGGAGTACACTGGCACAGCCACTGGGGATGCAGTGCAGTGAGTCCAGAGACTGCACTGGCACCATTAGGGATGCACTGCAGTGGGTCCAGAGACTGCACTGGCACCACTGGGGATGCAGTGCAGTGACTCCAGAGAGTGCACTGGCTTGTGCAGTTACAGTGCAGTGAATCCAGGGAGTCACTGCACCACCTGACACCACTGAGAATGCAGTACAGTGAGTCCAGAAAGTGCACTGACACTGCTGGGGATGTACTGCAGTGAAGTCCCGAGAGGTCACTTCCTTTTACTGGGGATACAGTGCCAGTGACTCCAGAGAGTGCACTGGCACTGCTGGGGATGCACTGCAGTGAAGTCCAGAGAGTGCACTGGCGCACTGGGGATGCAGTCTGGTGAGTCCCAGAGAGTTCCCACTGGCACCACTGGGGATGCAGTGCAGTG
Organism: Anser cygnoides; assembly: GCF_040182565.1. Taxonomy (NCBI): domain Eukaryota; kingdom Metazoa; phylum Chordata; class Aves; order Anseriformes; family Anatidae; genus Anser; species Anser cygnoides. The sequence continues at coordinate 199,639 of NW_027103084.1, forward strand.
AGTCACGAGAGTGCACTGCTTCCACTGCGGATGCAGTGCAGGTAGGTGAGAGAGTGCACTGGCACCCACGGGGAATGCAGTGCTGGTGGAGGTCAGAAAGTGCACTGGCAACACTGGGGATGCCCGCTGCCAGTGAGTCCAGAAGGGGGGTACACTGGCACCACTGGGGACACGGTGCAGTGAGTCCATAGAGTGCACCAGCACCACGGGGGATACCGGCACTGCAGTGAGTGCAGAGAGTGCACTGGCACCACTGGAGATTTGGTGCAGTGAGTCCAGAGGAGGTGCACTGGCACCACTGGCGATGCGGTGCAGTGAGTCCAGAGAATGCTGCTGGCACCACAGGGGATGCACTGCAGTGAGTCCCAGAGAGTGCACTGGCTGCTAGGGGTACAGTGCAATGACCTCAAGGGTGGCACACCAGCACCTGGGGATGCAGTGCTGGTGGAGGTCCAGAGAGTGCACACTGGCACCACTGGAGATTCAGTGCAGTGAGTCCAGAAGACCCTTTTTACTGGCACTGCCAGGGATACAGATGCAGTGAGTCCAGAGAGTACACTGGCACCACTGGGGGGATACAGTGCAGTGAGTCCAGAGAGTGCACTGTGGCACCTTGGGAGGATGCAGTGCAGTGAGACAAAAAGAGTGCACTGACAACACTAGGGATGCATTGCAGTGAGTCTGAGAGAGTGCACACTGGCACCACTGGGGATGCAGTGCAGTGAGTCCAGAGAGTGCACTGGCACCAGTGAGATGCAATGCAGATTAGTCCAGAGAATGCACAGCAACACTGAGGATGCAGTGCAGTGAGTCCAGGAGAGTGCACTGGCACCACTGGGGATGCAGTGCAGGCGGGTCCAGAGAGTACACTGGCACCAGTGGAGACCAATGCAGTTGGTCCAGAGAATGCACTGGCACCACTGGGGATGCACTGCATTGAGTCCAGAGAGTGCACTGGCACCCTGCACTGAGGGATGCAGTGCAGTGAGTCCAGGGGGTACACTGGCACCACTGGGGATGCAGTGTAGTGAGTCCAGAGAGTGCACTGGCACCACTCGCGATGCAGCGCAGTGAGTCCAGAGAGTGCACAGGCGCCACTGGGGATGCACTGCAGTGACTCCAGAGAGTGCACTGGCACCACTGAGGATACGGTACAAGTGAGTGCAGAGAAGTGCACTGGCACCACTAAGGCTGCAGTGCAGTGAAGTCCAGAGAGTGCACTGGCACCACTGGGGATGCAGTGCAGTGAGTCCAGGAACTGCACTGGCACCATTGAGGATGCACAGTGCCGTGAGTCAGAGAGGGAACTGGCACCACTGGGGATGCACTGCAGTGACTCCCAGGAGAGTACACTGGCACGACTGCGGATGCAGTGCAGTAGAGTCTAGAGAATGCACTGGCACCACTGAGGATGCAGTGCCAGTGAGTCCAGAGAGTGCACTGGCACCACTGGAGATGCCAGTGCAGTGAGTCAAGAGAGTGCACTGGCACCACTGGGGATGCAGTGCAGTGAGTCCATAGAAGTTCAATGGCACCACTGGGGATGCAGTGCAGTGGGAAGTCCAGAGAGTGCACTGCCCCCACAGAGATGCACGTGCAGTGAGTCCAGAGAGTGCACTGGCACCAGTGGCGATGCACTGCAGTGAAGTCAGGAAATTGCACTGGGAACCACTGGGGATGCAGTGCAGTGAATCCAGAGAGTGCACTGGCACCACTGGGGATGTGCAGTGCAGTGGAATCCAGAGAGTGCACTGGCACCACAGGGGATGCACTGCAGTGAGGTCCAGAGAGTGCACTGGCACCACTGGGGGATGCAGTGCAGTGAGTCCAGAGAGTGCACTGGCACCACTCGGGATGCACTGCACAGTGAGTCCAGAGAGTGCACTGGCACCACTCGGAATGCACTGCAGTGAGTCCATAGAGTGCACAGGCACCATTTGGGATGCACAGTGCAGTGAGTCCAGAGGAGTGCACTGGCACCACTGGGGATGCAGTGCAGTGAGAGTCCAGAGAGTGCACTGGCACCAGTGAGGGATGCAGTGCCAGTGGAATCCAGAGAGTGCACTGGCACCACTGGGGATGCAGTGCAGTGACTCCAGAGAGTGCACTGGCACCCACTGGGGATTCAATGCAGTTAGTCCAGAGAATGCACTGGCACCACTGGGGATGCAGTGCAGTGAGTCCAGAGAGAGTGCACTGGCACCACTGGGGATGCAGTGCAGTGGAGTCCAGAGAATTTTGCTTTCACTCGGGATGCTGGGCAGGTCAATGCACTGGCACTCTCAGGAATGCCTGCATTGGAATCTACATAGGTGCACTGGCACCACTGTTAGGGATGCAGTGCAGTGAGTCCAGAGAGTGCACTGGCAACACTAGGGATGCATTGCATTGAGTCCCAGGAGAGTGTGCACTTGGCACCACAGTGGTGGTCTGTTCTTCTTCCCTTCTCCCTTGTGGGGATGCCACTGCAGTGAGTCCAGAGAGTGCACTGGCACCACAGGGATGCACTGCAGTGAGTCCAGAGAGTGCACTGGCACCACTGGGGATGCAGTGCAGTGAGTCCAGAGAGTGCACAACTGGCACCAGTGGGGATTCAATGCAGTGAGTCCAGAGAATGCACTGGCAACACTGGGGATGCAGTGCAGTGAGTCCAGAGAGTGCACTGGCACCACTGGGGATGCCAGTGCAGTGAGTCCAGAGAGTGCACTATGGCACCAGTGGGGATTCAATGCAGTTAGTCCAGAGAATGCCACTGGCACCCACTGGCGATGCACTGCATTGAGTCCAGAGAGTGCACTGGCACCCACTGGGGATGCAGTGCAGTGACTCCAGAGAAGTGCCACTGGCACTCTTAGTGGGGATGCCAGTGCAGTGAATCCAGAGAGTGCACTGGCACCACTGGGAATGCAGTGCAGTGAGTCCAGAGGAGTGCACAGGCACCACTGGGGATGCTGTGCAGTGAGTCCAGAGAGTGCACTGGCACCACTGGGGATGCACTGCAGTGGGTCCATAGAGAGTGCTCTTGTCACCACTGGGGATACTAGCGCAGTGACTCCAGAGAGTGCACTGGCACCACTGGGGATGCAGTGCAGTGAGTCCAGAGAGTGCCCACTGGAACCACTGGGGATGCAGTGCAGTGAGTCCAGAGAGTGCACTGGCAACACTGGGGATGCAGTGCAGTGAGTCCAGAGAATTGCACTGAGCACCACTGGGGATGCTAGCATGCAGTGAGTCCCAGAGAGTGCACTGGCACCACTGGGGATGCAGCGCAGTGAGTGCAGAGGAAGTGCACTGGCACCACTGGGGATGCAGTGCAGTGAGTCCAGAGAGTGCACTGGCACCACTGGGGACCTGCAGTGCAGTGAGTCCAGAGAGTGCACTGGCACCACAGGGGATGCACTGTGCAGTGAGTCCAGAGAGTGCACTGGCACTGCACTGGGGGGATGCACTGCAATGACTCCAGAAGAGTGCACTGGCACCACTGGGGGATGCAGTGCAGTGAGTCCAGAGAGTGCACTGGCACCCACTGGGGATGCAGTGCCAGTGAGTCCAGAGAGTGCACTGGCACCATTTTTGGGGATGCAAAGTGCAGTGACTCCAGAGAGTGCACTGGCACCACTGGGGATGTAGTGCAGTGAGTCCAGAGAGTGCACTGGCACCCACTGGGGATGCCATGCAGTGCAGTGAGTCCAGAGAGTGCACTGGCACCCACAGGGGATACACTGCAGTGAGTCTCAGAGAGTGCACTGGCACCACTGGGGATGCAGGTGCATGTGAGATCCAGAGAGTGCACTGGCACCACTGGGGATGCACACTGCAGTGAGTCCAAGCAGAGTGCACTGGCACCACTCGGGATGCACTGCATTGAGTCCAGAGTGCACAGGCACCACGTGGGGATGCAGTGCAGTGAGTCCAGAGAGTGCACTGGCACCGCTGGGGATGCAGTGCAGTCGAGTCCAGAGGGAGTGCACTGGCACCAGTGGGGGGATGCAGTGCAGTGACCCCAAGAAAGGGAGTGCACTGGCACCACTGGGGGATGCCAGTGCAGTGACTCCAAGAGAGTGCACTGGCACCACTGGGGATTCAATGCACGGGCAGTCCGAGTGCACTGGCACTCCTGGAGATCTTGCTGGTTAGTCCAGAGAATGCACTGGCACCACTGGGGATGCAGTGCAGTGAGTCCAGAGAGTGCACTGGCACCACTGAGGATGCAGTGCAGTGAGTCCAAGAAAGAGTGCACTGGCACCACTGGGGATGCAGTGCAGTGAGTCCAGGAGAGTGCACTTGGCACCACACTGGGGATGCAGTACAGTGAGTCCCAGAGAGTGCACTGGCAACACTGGGGATGCATTGCATTGAAGTCCAGAGAGTGCACACTGGCACCACTGGCGACGTGCACTGCAGTGAGTCCAGAGAGTGCACTGGCACCACTGGGGGATGCAACTGCGAGTGAGTCCAGAGAGTGCACTGGCACCACTGGGGATGCAGTGCAGTGAGTCCAGAGAGTGCACTGGCACCCAGTGGGGATTCAATGCAGTTAGTCCAGAGAATGCACTGGCAACACTGGGGATGCACGTGCAGTGAGTCCAGAGAGTGCACTGGCACCAACTGGGGATGCAGTGCAGTGAGTCCCAGAGAGTGCACTGGCACCCAGTGGGGATTCAATGCAGTTAGTCCAGAGAATGCACTGGCACCACTGGCGATACAGTGCATTGAGTCCAGAAGAGTGGCTATGGCACCACTGGGGATGCAGTGCAAAGTGAATCCAGAGAGTGCACTGGCACCACTGGGGATGCAGTGCAGTGAGTCCAGAGAGTGCACTGGCACCACTGGGGAATGCCAGGTGCAGTGAGTCCAGAGAGTGCACAGGCACCACTGGGGATTGCTGTGCAGTGAGTCCAGAGAGTGCACTGGCACCACTGGCGATGCACTGCAGTGAGTCCAGAAGGAGTGCTCTGTCACCCACTGGGGATGCAGCGCAGTGACTCCAGAGAGTGCACTGGCACCACTGGGGATGCCAGTGCAGTGAGTCCAGAGAGTGCACTGGAACCACTGGGGATGCAGTGCCAGTGAGTCCAGAGAGTGCACTGGCAACACTGGGGATGCAGTGCAGTGAGTCCAGAGATTGCACTGGCACCACTGGGGATGCAGCGCAGTGAGTCCAGAGAGTGCACTGGCACCACTGGGGATGCAGCGCAGTGAGTGCAGAGAGTGCACTGGCACCACTGGGGATGCAGTGCAGTGAGTCCAGAGAGTGCACTGGCACCACTGGCGATGCAGTGCAGTGAGTCCAGAGAGAGTGCACTGGCACCACTGGGGATGCAGATGCAGTGAGTCCAGAGAGTGCACTGGCACCACTGGGGATGCACTGCAATGACTCCAGAGAGTGCACTGGCACCACTGGGGATGCAGTGCAGTGAGTCCCAGAGAGTGCACTGGCACCACTGGGGATGCAGTGCCAGTGAGTCCAGAGAGTGCACTGGCACCTTGGGGATGCAGTGCAGTGAGTCCAGAAGAGTGCACTGGCACCCACTGGGGATGCAGCGCAGTGAGTCCAGAGAGTGCACTGGCACCAGTGGGGATTCAATGACTCCCAGTTAGTCCACTGAGATGCAATGCACTGGTCAGGCCACCCAGCACTGGGGATGCAGTGCAGTGAGTCCAAGAGAGTGCACTGGCACCACTGGGGATGCAGTGCAGTGACTCCAGGGGTACACAACTTACTGGGGATGCAGCCATAATCAGGTCCAGAGAGTGCACTGGCACCAGTGGGGATTCAATGCAGTTAGTCCAAGAAAGAATGCACTGGCACCACTGGGGATGCAAGTGCATTGGAAGTCCAAGAGAGTGCACACTGGCACCACTGGGGATGCAGCGCAGTGAGTGCAGAGAGTGCACTGGCACCACTGGGGATGCAGTGCAGTGAGTCCAGAGAGTGCACTGGCACCCCACTCGCGATACAGCGCGAGTGAGTCCAGAGAGTGCACTGGCACCACTGGGGATGCAGTGCAGTGGAGTCCAGAGACTGCACTGGCACCATTGGGGACCTGGCACTGCAGTGAGTCCAGAGACTGCACTGGCACCACTGGGGATGCTGACTGCACGGTGACTCCAGAGAGTGCACTGGCACGACTGCGGATGCAGTGCAGTGAATCTAGAGGAATGCACTGGCACCACTGAGGATGCACTGCAGTGAGTCCAAGAGAGTGCACTGGCACCACTGGGGATGCAGTGCAGTGAGTCCAGAGAGTGCACTGGCACCACTGGGGATGCAGTGCAGTGAGTCCAGAGAGTGCACTGGCACCACTGGGGATGCAGTGCAGTGAGTCCAGAGAGTGCACTGGCACCACAGGGGATGCATTGCAGTGAGTCCAGAGAGTGCACTGGCACCAGTGGGGATGCAGTGCAGTGAGTCCAGAGAGTGCACTGGCACCACTGGGGATGCAGTGCAGTGACTCCAGAGAGTGCACTGGCACCACTGGGGATGCAGTGCAGTGAGTCCAGAGAGTGCACTGGCACCACTGGGGATGCAGTGCAGTGAGTCCAGAGAGTGCACTGGCACCACTGGGGATGCAGTGCAGTGAGTCCAGAGAGTGCACTGGCACCACTGGGGATGCAGTGCAGTGAGTCCAGAGAGTGCACTGGCACCACTGGGGATGCAGTGCAGTGAGTCCAGAGAGTGCACTGGCACCACTGGGGATGCATTGCAGTGAGTCCAGAGAGTGCACTGGCACCTCTGGGGATGCAGTGCAGTGAGTCCAGAGAGTGCACAGGCACCATTGGGGATGCAGTGCAGTGAGTCCAGAGAGTGCACTGGCACCACTGGGAATGCAGTGCATTGAGTCCAGAGAGTGCACAGGCACCACTGGGGGATGCAGTGCATTGAGTCCAGAGAGTGCACTGGCACCACTGGGGATGCACTGCAGTGAGTCCAGAGAGTGCACTGGCACCACTGGGGATGCACTGCAGTGAGTCCAGAGATTGCACTGGCACCACTGGGGATGCAGTGCAGTGAGTCCAGAGAGTGCACTGGCACCACTGGGGATACACTGCAGTGAGTCCAGAGAGTGCACTGGCACCACTGGGGACTCTTTTGCAAAGAAAAGCGTTTTATTGTTGCTATTCACAGCTTCCATTATTCACAGGTTTTTGAATGCTAACATTGCTCAGGAAAAGATCTGATATTTGTAGGGGTACCGTCATTCCTAGTTATTTGTTTTTACATTGTCCTTTGCATTTATTACCATATAATTTCAAGTCTAAGTTTGTGGTTTAAGTTGTAATAAGGAAAAAAGCAGTAGTTGAGGTAATCAGGTTAAAGATTATAGATGGAGAGGAACTTGGCTTTAGATACTAAAAACAGGATGGCAGTTAGACTTGCCTTAGAAAAATTAAAATGGTTGACTAAACTTTTTTTTTCCCAAAACGTTGTGCTGACCAGCCAATTTGAATTTGGCGGTATTAAAGCTGTCTGCAATAAGTTTTTCTGTTTTGGATTGTAGCTAGTTCCTCTAGGTGCTCCCGCAGAAATAGTATTTTTACTATACCTATATATACTTTATATATTTACTATACCTATATATACCTAATGCCTTTCTTAGAAACAAACAAACAAAATCTCTTTTTAAATATAACTTTCTTGCAGTTGTTACTGATGGACTTGCTCCGCCACAAAGGATTCTTTTTCCACCTGAGAAGATACGTATGGATTGGCAAGAAACACAAAGTGTTGGAGTTGGCCTGTACAATCTTGGCAACACACGCTTTCTTAATGCTACTCTACAGTGTTTGACCTACACCCCCACTTGCCAATTACATGCTTTCTCTTGAGCACAGCCAGTCATGTGAGTACTTTCTAACAGTATTTTAAATCTGTTGGATAGCTCTGAAGGTGAAAGAACAGCAGTGATTCTGTGAGACAAAGTTACTTGCCTGATTTTACCTGTAGAAGCTGGCTTTGAGCATTGTGTTAGCAGTGGGCTCAGAATAGCATATGGAGTGCGTTTAATGCACCATGTGGTTTTTTTGTTTGTTTGTTTGTTTGTTTGTTTTAAAAGGATCTTTTCTTGCTTCATGGGAATAATGAAGTGCATTGGACAGGAATGCATTTAATGAACATTTGGCATTTGGGCTATTTGGGCTTCCTGCTGCTAGAAAGGCAATAAAATTTAGGATGTTGGCATCATAGGTCTTTAGTCTTCACAGCCTAGGTTCCATAATGCACTACAATAAATGGTCTGTTCGTTGTTGAACCAATTAAAGAAACAAACAAACAAAAAAAAAACCTAGAAAGCAATATGAGCTGTTATGAACATGACTAGATTTTTTTGTGGGACTGTATTAAAATCTAGACTGATTTTGTTCTAAATAAAATGTTGTACTATAAACTAAATGTTGTACTAAACGTGTATGCTTTTTAGGCTGGTATCTTTGTATCGATACCTAGAAATTTAACTGTTTTCTTCCTGTATATAGAAATTGTTTCAGTTAAGAATCCTGTTGAAAAAAGGAGGGCAGAAGTACTATTACATACATTACTTTAGTTTTTCCTTTCTCCCAAAGGACTCGTAGCTCTGTATCATGAAGCTCACCTGACAGCACTGTGCTGAAAATAACCCACATTCTCTTAATGCTGTATCATCAATGTCAAATATTCTTTCCTCATATATTTTGCAGCCTGTGGAGTTCACATTCCTGTCAGCCTTCACAAACGTGACTTTGCAGTAGTCTTTTAGATTTCTCATCACAAAATGCACTTGAACACAAGCTTAATGGATATTTTTATTCTATAAAGTTGTGTGAAATGAAATGTTACGAGACTGTTGGGACAAGGAGAGTGGATACTGTATCTATAGTTTAAATGTTACTTATATGTTTGTTTGTAGTTATGTCTGTTTCGCTAGACTGGGATGCTTTCTTCTTTCACTCTTCAGGTCGTGAACAAGATTTTTGCATGATGTGCACGATGGAGACTCACATTAACCAGGCCCTGCGTTGCACTGTTGATGCTATCGAGCCTACGCGTGTTATCAATAACCTCAGTCGTAAGTGGCTTCAGATGTGTTTCTTTTTCAGTATCTTGTAATCTTCAAATAATTATTTGATGTGTATAAATGGTTTTAACACTATAAAGAAGAGAGATTTTAGAAATACGAGAATTATTTCATTTTTTAAATGAGGTAAATACTATCATCTTCTTATTTAGCAATAGGACAACATTTCCGTTTTGGCAGTCAAGAAAGACGCACACGAGTTCTTGCGCTATACTGTCGATGCTATGCAGGAAGCGTGCTTGAATGGAAGCACCAAGTCAGCATAAACAAATTCACTTTTATACGTTCTCTAGCACCTTGTAGTCCTTTATTTACTATCAAAACTGAAAGTCTACGTCATCCTTGGTTTTCATAAAACTCTTTGAAGAGTTAACTGTGTGCCTTAAATCTTCTGAGGTCTGATTATAATTTATTTCCAGATTGGACAGATCTTCTCAAGCTACCACCATCATTCATCAAATATTTGGAGGATTTCTAAGATCAAGAGGTACTTTTAAAAATATTCCTGTCCTTAGAACTGATCTGTGTCTTTTGTCGGTAGTAAAGCAGTCTGCAGCTTGTCTAAAGTAGTATCTATCGACAACTTGAATTTGGACAGTTAGTCTCCTCCACGTATTGTTAAGCATTTATATTTTGCTTCCACTGAAGTGCTTGAATTGCAAAGCAGTTTCGGATACATATGAGGCATTTCTTGATATCACTTTGGATATAAAGGTAGGATGTTTTGTAAATATAATTCATGATGTTTAAGTACATGTATAACTTTCTAAATTAAACTTGTTTTAACTTAAAAAACCAAACCACATACAATGTTAAAATATAAGAGCTTAAGAGAGCAGATGGAAGCATCTGCCTCGAGGGCAGGTGAGTTGGCAGAGTAAGGGAGCAGATGAGAGTACCTGTCCTAGCTGTGCTGTGGCTTTGGATGCTGCCGCGGCCTATGCTTTTCTTTTTCTTTCGCAGGTGCCTTGCACAGACTCAGAGGGGCCAAGCTGCACTCTGAAGAGCAGCACGAGAAGGGCAGGCTGGTCGTGAGTGGGGTTGGAGCGGAATGGCCAAGTTGCGCAAGGTGACTGCGAAGGGTATCCATTTTGCTTTTCAGGTGTCATGGCAGGCTCTACACAGAAGTGGCTGAGGATTTGAGAAGAGGTTACAGAGCATCAAGGAGCAGCACGTGCAGTGACGGTTTCCAAACGGTATGGTTGCTTTCTCTTCTGTTCATCAGGTGCCACAGGCAAGGTGGGCTGTGACGTTAGTCTTTAGAATCGGAGCTAAGCAGGTCACTAGAATGCCACAGGGCATCTGAGAAGGGTGTTTTAACAGAAAAAGCTTGTCTGGCATGGCAGTGCCTGATGGCAGTGTGTTTCCACAGGTGAAGAGGTGCCTGAAGCCCCATCCTGTCTAGCCTGCGCACACCTCGCTGAGAATGAAAGCCGCTTTCCAGTAATTCAGAAAGCCAAGTTACATCTCGGCCTCGAGCATCTGGGGCCTGTGCTTTTGGGCCTGTCTGTAGCATTTGGCACTTGCATTAATACTTTCTTGGCATATATTTAGGCTTTTGGGGCCAGTGACTTGGGGGGTGTGGAGCTGCTTGTACACCTTTGGGGCTTGCATCTGGGGGGGGTTGGGGAGTTGCTTGTACACCTTGGGGACTGTGGCTGGGGGGGGGGGTCAGGGCCTGCATCTGGGGGGGTTGGAAGCTGCTCCTACAATGTAGGGATCTGTATCTGTGGGGGTTGGGAGCTGCTTGTACACAGTATGGGCTTGCGTTTGGGGGCAGGTGTTGGGAGCTGCTTGTACAATGTAGGGATCTGCATCTGGAGGGGGTTGGGAGCTGCTTGTACACCTTTGGGGCTTGCATCTGGAGGGGTTGGGGCCTGCCTCTGGGGGGGTGGTTGTGAGCTGCTTGTATACTGTAGGGGCCTGCTTGTACACCTTTGGTGGGGCCTGCGTCTGGGGGGGTGGGAGCTGCTTGTACACTGTTAGGGCCTGCCTTGCGGGGGGGTGGGAGCTGCTTGTACACTGTAGGGGTCTGGGTCTTGGGGGTTGGGGCTGTTTGTACACCTTTGGGGTGTGCCTCTGGGGAGGGTGGGGAGTTGCTTGGACACCTTTGGGGCCTGTGTCTGGGGGGGGTTGGGGCCTGTGCTGGGGGGTTGGGAGCTGCTTGTACACTCTAGGGTCTTCTGGCGGGCTTTGGAGCCTCCCTTTGAGGGGGACATTTGGGAGCTGGTTGTACACCTTTGGGGCCAGAGTCTGGGGCGTGGGGGCTGGGGCTGGGGCCTGCATCTGGGTGGGGTGGGGTCCAGTTCATGGGGGGGGTTGGGAGCTGCTTGTGGACAGTTGGGGTCTGCATCCGGGTGTGGTTGGGGCCTGCTTGTAGACTTCTGCAGCCTGCGTCTGGTGTTTGGGGGCTTTTCTGTAGCGTTTGGGGCTTGCATTTTGGCTTTGGGATGTGTCTTGAGCTTCTGGGGCCTAGCTGTAGTGCTTGGGGCCTGCGTCTGGGGCTTTTCTGTAGCATTTTGGTCACGTGTTTGTGATTTGGGGTGTGTATCCAGGGTTTTGCCTTTTTTGTAGTTTTCAGCTATGTGTCAGTTTCTTTGTCAGTTGCCTGGGGTTAGGGGCAGTTTGGGGTTTGGATCATTAGTCAGTGTCATTAGCGTTGGGGGGTTGATATGAAGGGTTAGGGTTGTGGTTAGAGTTGTTAGGGTTAAAGGGAATAAGGATTTTAGGGTAAGGGGATCAAGGTTGTGGGAATAAAAATGTTTTTGCACAGAGTTACATCGTTTAGAGGGAAGGAAGGTGGTACTGAGATATGCTTGCAGTGATAAGAAAGCTTCACAGACAACCTTGTAAAATGCAGACAACCAGAATCCTTAGAGCAATTGGGTGGAAATCACGGTGTAAGAAACATTACCACCTCAAAGAGGAAAACAGTCAAGAAAAAAAGAAAATTGACTTGTAACAGGCCAGCAGCTGTGTATTTTCTGTGAAGAACCAGATAGATTGTGAACCTGGATTACCCGGTCAATTGGGAAACTGGGGAGGGTCCTGGTCACCGAGAGGGAAAAAAAAAATTTATATAAACTGTGTTATGGAACTAGTACGTGGCTTGTGGGACACCTGCCATTGCACTCGTGAATAAAAATGCTACCTCACTGAGATCCTTGCCTGAATCTATGTTATTAGTTACAGAGTGTTTTTAACAAGGTGTTAGGGTTTTAAGGTTTCAGGGCTAAGGCACTAGGGTTGGGTTTCAGGGTTAGGGTTTCCAGGGTTTAGGGTTAGGATTTTAAGGTTGTTAGGGTTGGAGTTAAAGGGTTAGGGTCTGGGGGTTAGTGTGTTAAGGTTTTAAAGTTTTTTGGGGTTTTAGTGTAGATAGGGTTTTTAGGGGTTAGGTCATAGGGTTTTATTTATGGTAAGGTATTTAGGGTTAGGGGTTTAAGGTCTCAATTTTTGTTTGTTTTTAAGGTTAGGGGCTCCAGGGTTAGGGCCTTGAGAGTCTTAATTTTTTGGGTTAGGGTTTAGAGGGTCTTAATTTTTAGGGTTAGGGGTTTTAGGCGTAGGTCTTCAGGGCTTTAGTGTGGTAAATTTTATTGGGTTAGGGCTGAAAGGGTTTTTAGGGTTAGGGTTTCTAGAGTTTTTTGGGGTGGGGGTTAGGGTTAGATGCGTGGGTGCCGTAGGGTTAGGGGTTAGGCCTAATATTAGGGCGGAAGGCCAAATTAAGAGGGTGGGAGACCCCCAAAATTGAAGGGTTGAAGCCCCAAGTTAGGGGAAGGAACCCTCAAAGTTGTGGGGTCCCCCAAAATTGGGCAGAAGAACTATTAATATTGGGGGAAACCCGAAAAAAGGAGGGTGGGGGACTCTAAAATTGGGGGGACCCCCAAAAGTGGTCAGGTCCCCCCAAATTAGGGGAGGAACCCTCAAGATTGGGTGGGTGAACCCCCAAATTGGGGGGAAGAACACTTAAAATGGAAGCGTGAAATTCCAGAATTGAATGTGGACCCCCCAAGAACTGGGGAGGAATCCCCAAAATTCCGGGGGACCCTCAAAATTGGGGTTAAAGCCCCAGATGTCGGGGAGTGAAGCCCCAAATTAAGGGATGGAACCTCAAAAATGTGGTGAGAACCCCAACATTGGGGGAAAGAACCTTAATATTAGGGTGGCAGGCCTAAAAAAGATGGTGGGGGACCCCAAAATTGTGGGGGGATTGGAAGGGGGGGGAATCCCCAAAATGGAGGGGGAACCCCAAAACTGGGGGGGCGAAGCACCAAATTAGGGAAAGGAACCGAAAATTGTGGGGAAGAACCCTGAAATGGAGAGGTGAAAACCCGAAATTGAGGGGAAAACCCCAAAACGGCGGGAAAAACCTCCATAAACACAAAATGGAACGGGGAATGTAACAGAGCAAAAAACGTGGCGTCCTACGGCAAACTGCGAGGCTCAATTTTCCGGGGAGTGCTGGGAAATGTAGTTCTTGGGAACTGGGTTTCCGGGAGGCCATGTTGCCTTCCCAGAGCATGTCGGGAGGTGCAGTTCTCGAGAAGCCGCTTACTGGGCAGCCATATTGGGAGTCCGGGGAATGCCGGGAGATGTAGTCTTCCGGCACTGGGCTTCCGGGAGGCCATATTGGTTTCCCAGAGCATGCCGGGGTATGTAGTACTCGAGGGCACTGGGCTTCCGGGAGGCCATGTTGTTTTCCCAGAGCATGCCGGGAGATGTAGTTTTCCGGCACTGGACTTCCGGGAGGCCATATTGTTTTCCCAGAGCATGCCGGGAGATGTAGTTTTCCGGCACTGGACTTCCGGGAGGCCATATTGTTTTCCCAGAGCATGCCGGGAGATGTAGTTTTCCGGCACTGGACTTCCGGGAGGCCATATTGTTTTCCCAGAGCATGCCGGGAGATGTAGTCTTCCGGCACTGGGCGTTTTTGCTAATAATAATTTTTGTACTAATAACATAGGCTCAGGCAAGGATCTCAGTGAGGTAGCATTTTTATTCACGAGTGCAATGGCAGGTGTCCCACAAGCCACGTACTAGTTTATACAGTTTAACACAGTTTATATAAATTTTTTTTTTCCCTCTCGGTGACCAGGACCCTCCCCAGTTTCCCAATTGACCGGGTAATCCAGGTTCACAATCTATCTGGTTCTTCACAGAAAATACACAGCTGCTGGCCTGTTACAAGTCAATTTTCTTTTTTCTTGACTGTTTTCCTCTTTGAGGTGGTAATGTTTCTTACACCGTGATTTCCACCCAATTGCTCTAAGGATTCTGGTTGTCTGCATTTTACAAGGTTGTCTGTGAAGCTTTCTTATCACTGCAAGCATATCTCAGTACCACCTTCCTTCCCTCTAAACGATGTAACTCTGTGCAAAAACATTTTTATTCCCACAACCTTGATCCCCTTACCCTAAAATCCTTATTCCCTTTAACCCTAACAACTCTAACCACAACCCTAACCCTTCATATCAACCCCCCAACGCTAATGACACTGACTAATGATCCAAACCCCCAAACTGCCCCTAACCCCAGGCAACTGACAAAGAAACTGACACATAGCTGAAAACTACAAAAAAGGCAAAACCCTGGATACACACCCCAAATCACAAACACGTGACCAAAATGCTACAGAAAAGCCCCAGACGCAGGCCCCAAGCACTACAGCTAGGCCCCAGAAGCTCAAGACACATCCCAAAGCCAAAATGCAAGCCCCAAACGCTACAGAAAAGCCCCCAAACACCAGACGCAGGCTGCAGAAGTCTACAAGCAGGCCCCAACCACACCCGGATGCAGACCCCAACTGTCCACAAGCAGCTCCCAACCCCCCCCCATGAACTGGACCCCACCCCACCCAGATGCAGGCCCCAGCCCCAGCCCCCACGCCCCAGACTCTGGCCCCAAAGGTGTACAACCAGCTCCCAAATGTCCCCCTCAAAGGGAGGCTCCAAAGCCCGCCAGAAGACCCTAGAGTGTACAAGCAGCTCCCAACCCCCCAGCACAGGCCCCAACCCCCCCAGACACAGGCCCCAAAGGTGTCCAAGCAACTCCCCACCCTCCCCAGAGGCACACCCCAAAGGTGTACAAACAGCCCCAACCCCCCAAGACCCAGACCCCTACAGTGTACAAGCAGCTCCCACCCCCCGCAAGGCAGGCCCTAACAGTGTACAAGCAGCTCCCAACCCCCTCCAGATGCAGATCCCTACATTGTACAAGCAGCTCCCAACACCTGCCCCCAAACGCAAGCCCATACTGTGTACAAGCAGCTCCCAACCCCCACAGATACAGATCCCTACATTGTAGGAGCAGCTTCCAACCCCCCAGATGCAGGCCCTGACCCCCCCCCAGCCACAGTCCCCAAAGGTGTACAAGCAACTCCCAACCCCCCCCAGATGCAAGCCCCAAAGGTGTACAAGCAGCTCCACACCCCCCAAGTCACTGGCCCCAAAAGCCTAAATATATGCCAAGAAAGTATTAATGCAAGTGCCAAATGCTACAGACAGGCCCAAAAGCACAGGCCCCAGATGCTCGAGGCCGAGATGTAACTTGGCTTTCTGAATTACTGGAAAGCGGCTTTCATTCTCAGCGAGGTGTGCGCAGGCTAGACAGGATGGGGCTTCAGGCACCTCTTCACCTGTGGAAACACACTGCCATCAGGCACTGCCATGCCAGACAAGCTTTTTCTGTTAAAACACCCTTCTCAGATGCCCTGTGGCATTCTAGTGACCTGCTTAGCTCCGATTCTAAAGACTAACGTCACAGCCCACCTTGCCTGTGGCACCTGATGAACAGAAGAGAAAGCAACCATACCGTTTGGAAACCGTCACTGCACGTGCTGCTCCTTGATGCTCTGTAACCTCTTCTCAAATCCTCAGCCACTTCTGTGTAGAGCCTGCCATGACACCTGAAAAGCAAAAATGGATACCCTTCGCAGTCACCTTGCGCAACTTGGCCATTCCGCTCCAACCCCACTCACGACCAGCCTGCCCTTCTCGTGCTGCTCTTCAGAGTGCAGCTTGGCCCCTCTGAGTCTGTGCAAGGCACCTGCGAAAGAAAAAGAAAAGCATAGGCCGCGGCAGCATCCAAAGCCACAGCACAGCTAGGACAGGTACTCTCATCTGCTCCCTTACTCTGCCAACTCACCTGCCCTCGAGGCAGATGCTTCCATCTGCTCTCTTAAGCTCTTATATTTTAACATTGTATGTGGTTTGGTTTTTTAAGTTAAACAAGTTTAATTTAGAAAGTTATACATGTACTTAAACATCATGAATTATATTTACAAAACATCCTACCTTTATATCCAAAGTGATATCAAAGAAATGCCTCATATGTATCCGAAACTGCTTTGCAATTCAAAGCACTTCAGTGGAAGCAAAATATAAATGCTTAACAATACGTGGAGGAGACTAACTGTCCAAATTCAAGTTGTCGATAGATACTACTTTAGACAAGCTGCAGACTGCTTTACTACCGACAAAAGACACAGATCAGTTCTAAGGACAGGAATATTTTTAAAAGTACCTCTTGATCTTAGAAATCCTCCAAATATTTGATGAATGATGGTGGTAGCTTGAGAAGATCTGTCCAATCTGGAAATAAATTATAATCAGACCTCAGAAGATTTAAGGCACACAGTTAACTCTTCAAAGAGTTTTATGAAAACCAAGGATGACGTAGACTTTCAGTTTTGATAGTAAATAAAGGACTACAAGGTGCTAGAGAACGTATAAAAGTGAATTTGTTTATGCTGACTTGGTGCTTCCATTCAAGCACGCTTCCTGCATAGCATCGACAGTATAGCGCAAGAACTCGTGTGCGTCTTCTTGACTGCCAAAACGGAAATGTTGTCCTATTGCTAAATAAGAAGATGATAGTATTTACCTCATTTAAAAATGAAATAATTCTCGTATTTCTAAAATCTCTCTTCTTTATAGTGTTAAAACCATTTATACACATCAAATAATTATTTGAAGATTACAAGATACTGAAAAAGAAACACATCTGAAGCCACTTACGACTGAGGTTATTGATAACACGCGTAGGCTCGATAGCATCAACAGTGCAACGCAGGGCCTGGTTAATGTGAGTCTCCATCGTGCACATCATGCAAAAATCTTGTTCACGACCTGAAGAGTGAAAGAAGAAAGCATCCCAGTCTAGCGAAACAGACATAACTACAAACAAACATATAAGTAACATTTAAACTATAGATACAGTATCCACTCTCCTTGTCCCAACAGTCTCGTAACATTTTCATTTCACACAACTTTATAGAATAAAAATATCCATTAAGCTTGTGTTCAAGTGCATTTTGTGATGAGAAATCTAAAAGACTACTGCAAAGTCACGTTTGTGAAGGCTGACAGGAATGTGAACTCCACAGGCTGCAAAATATATGAGGAAAGAATATTTGACATTGATGATACAGCATTAAGAGAATGTGGGTTATTTTCAGCACAGTGCTGTCAGGTGAGCTTCATGATACAGAGCTACGAGTCCTTTGGGAGAAAGGAAAAACTAAAGTAATGTATGTAATAGTACTTCTGCCCTCCTTTTTTCAACAGGATTCTTAACTGAAACAATTTCTATATACAGGAAGAAAACAAGTTAAATTTCTAGGTATCGATACAAAGATACCAGCCTAAAAAGCATACACGTTTAGTACAACATTTAGTTTATAGTACAACATTTTATTTAGAACAAAATCAGTCTAGATTTTAATACAGTCCCACAAAAAAATCTAGTCATGTTCATAACAGCTCATATTGCTTTCTAGGTTTTTTTTTTTTGTTTGTTTGTTTTTTTAATTGGTTCAACAACGAACAGACCATTTATTGTAGTGCATTATGGAACCTAGGCTGTGAAGACTAAAGACCTATGATGCCAACATCCTAAATTTTATTGCCTTTCTAGCAGCAGGAAGCCCAAATAGCCCAAATGCCAAATGTTCATTAAATGCATTCCTGTCCAATGCACTTCATTATTCCCATGAAGCAAGAAAAGATCCTTTTAAAAAAACAAACAAACAAACAAACAAAAAAACCACATGGTGCATTAAACGCACTCCATATGCTATTCTGAGCCCACTGCTAACACAATGCTCAAAGCCAGCTTCTACAGGTAAAATCAGGCAAGTAACTTTGTCTCACAGAATCACTGCTGTTCTTTCACCTTCAGAGCTATCCAACAGATTTAAAAATACTGTTAGAAAGTACTCACATGACTGGCTGTGCTCAAGAGAAAGCATGTAATTGGCAAGTGGGGGGTGTAGGTCAAACACTGTAGAGTAGCATTAAGAAAGCGTGTGTTGCCAAGATTGTACAGGCCAACTCCAACACTTTGTGTTTCTTGCCAATCCATACGTATCTTCTCAGGTGGAAAAAGAATCCTTTGTGGCGGAGCAAGTCCATCAGTAACAACTGCAAGAAAGTTATATTTAAAAAGAGATTTTGTTTGTTTGTTTCTAAGAAAGGCATTAGGTATATATAGGTATAGTAAATATATAAAGTATATATAGGTATAGTAAAAATACTATTCTGCGGGAGCACCTAGAGGAACTAGCTACAATCCAAAACAGAAAAACTTATTGCAGACAGCTTTAATACCGCCAAATTCAAATTGGCTGGTCAGCACAACGTTTTGGGAAAAAAAAGTTTAGTCAACCATTTTAATTTTTCTAAGGCAAGTCTAACTGCCATCCTGTTTTTAGTATCTAAAGCCAAGTTCCTCTCCATCTATAATCTTTAACCTGATTACCTCAACTACTGCTTTTTTCCTTATTATAACTTAAACCACAAACTTAGACTTGAAATTATATGGTAATAAATGCAAGGACAATGTAAAAACAAATAACTAGGAATGACGGTACCCCTACAAATATCAGATCTTTTCCTGAGCAATGTTAGCATTCAAAAACCTGTGAATAATGGAAGCTGTGAATAGCAACAATAAAACGCTTTTCTTTTGCAAAAGAGTCCCCAGTGGTGCCAGTGCACTCTCTGGACTCACTGCAGTGTATCCCCAGTGGTGCCAGTGCACTCTCTGGACTCACTGCACTGCATCCCCAGTCGTGCCAGTGCACTCTCTGGACTCACTGCAGTGCATCCCCAGTGGTGCCAGTGTACTCTCTGGACTCAATGCACTGCATCCCCAGTGGTGCCTGTGCACTCTCTGGACTCAATGCACTGCATTCCCAAGGTGCCAGTGCACTCTCTGGACTCACTGCACTGCATCCCCAATGGTGCCTGTGCACTCTCTGGACTCACTGCAGTGCATTCCCGAGGAGTGCCAGTGCACTCTCTGGACTCACTGCAATGCATCCCTAGTGGTGCCAGTGCACTCCTGGACTCACTGCACTGCATCCCCAGTGTTGCCAGTGCATTCTCTGGACTAACTGCATTGAATCCCAAGTGGTGCCAGTGCACTCTCTGGACTCACTGCACTGCATCCCCAGTGGTGCCAGTGCACTCTCTGGACTCACTGCACTGCATCCCCAAGGTGCCAGTGCACTCTCTGGACTCAATGCAGTGCATTCCGAGGAGTGCCAGTGCACTCTCTGGACTCACTGCAGTGCATCCCCAGTGGTGCCAGTGCACTCTCTGGACTCACTGCACTGCATCCCCAGTGGTGCCAGTGCACTCTCTGGACTCACTGCAGTGCATCACCTGTGGTGCCAGTGCACTCTGTGGACTCACTGCACTGCATCCCCAGTGGTGCCAGTGCACTCTCTGGACTCACTGCACTGCATCCCCAGAGGTGCCAGTGCACTCTCTGGACTCACTGCACTGCATGCCCAGTGGCGCCAGTGCACTCTCTGGAGTCACTGCAGTGAATCCCCAGCGGTGACAGTGCACTCTCTGGATTCACTGCACTGCATCCCAAATGGTGCCAGTGTACTCTCTGGACTCACTGCACTGCATCCCCAGTAGTGCCAGTGCACTCTCTGGACTCACTGCAGTGCATCCCCAGTGGTGCCAGTGCACTCTCTGGACTCACTGCACTGCATCCCCAGTGGTGCCAGTGCACTCTCTGGACTCACTGCACTGCATCTCCAGTGGTGCCAGTGCACTCTCTGGACTCACTGCACTGCATTCCCAGTGGTGGCGGTGCACTCTCTGGACTCACTGCAGTGTATCCCCAGTGGTGCCAGCGCACTCTCTGGACTCACTGCACTGCATCCCCAGTGGTGCCAGCGCACTCTCTGGACTCACTGCAGTGCATCCCCAGTGGTGCTAGTGCACTCTCTGGACTCACTGCAGTGCATCACCAGTGGTGCCAGCGCACTCTCTGGACTCACTGCACTGCATCCCCAGTGGTGCCAGTGCACTCTCTGCACTCACTGCGCTGCATCCCCAGTGGTGCCAGTGCACTCTCTGGACTCACTGCACTGCATCTCCAGTGGTGCCAGTGCACTCTCTGGACTCACTGCACTGCATCCCCAGTGGTGCCAGCGCACTCTCTGGACTCACTGCCCTGCATCCCCATGGTGCCAGTGCCCTCTCTGGACTCAATGCACTACATACCCAAGGTGCCAGTTCACTCTCTGGACTCACTGCACTGGCATACCCAGTGGTGCCAGTGCACTCTCTGAGACTCACTGCAGTGCATGCCAAGTGTTGCAAGTGCACTCTCTGGACTCACCGCACTGCATCCCCAGTGGTGCCAGTGCACTCTCTGGACTCACTGCACTGCATCCCCAGTGGTGCCAGTGCACTCTATGGGCTCACTGCACTGCATCCCCTGAGGTGCCAGTGCACTCTCTGGACTCACTGCACTGCATCCCCAGTGGTGCCAGTGCACTCTCTGGACTCACTGACCTGCATCCCCAGTGGTGCCAGTGCACTCTATGGACCCACTGCACTGCATCCCCAGTGGTGGCAGTGCACTCTCTGGACTCACTGCACTGCATCCTCAGTGGTGCCAGTGCACTCTCTGGAGTCACTGCACTGCATCCCCAATGGTGCCAGTGCACTCTATGGACTCACTGCACTGCATCCCCAGTGGTGCCAGTGCACTCTCTGGAGTCACCGCACTACATCCCCAGTGGTGCCAGCGCACTCTCTGGACTCACTGCACTGCATCCCCAGTGGTGCCAGTGCACTCTCTGGACTCACTGCACTGCATCCCCAGTGTTGCCAGTGCATTCTCTGGACTAACTGCATTGAATCCCAAGTGGTGCCAGTGCACTCTCTGGACTCACTGCACTGCATCCCCAGTGGTGCCAGTGCACTCTCTGGGACTCCACTGCACTGCATCCCCAAGGTGCCAGTGCACTCTCTGGACTCAATGCAGTGCATTCCGAGGAGTGCCAGTGCACTCTCTGGACTCACTGCAGTGCATCCCCAGTGGTGCCAGTGCACTCTCTGGACTCACTGCACTGCATCCCCAGTGGTGCCAGTGCACTCTCTGGACTCACTGCAGTGCATCACCTGTGGTGCCAGTGCACTCTGTGGACTCACTGCACTGCATCCCCAGTGGTGCCAGTGCACTCTCTGGACTCACTGCACTGCATCCCCAGAGGTGCCAGTGCACTCTCTGGACTCACTGCACTGCATGCCCAGTGGCGCCAGTGCACTCTCTGGAGTCACTGCAGTGAATCCCCAGCGGTGACAGTGCACTCTCTGGATTCACTGCACTGCATCCCAAATGGTGCCAGTGTACTCCTCTGGACTCACTGCACTGCATCCCCAGTAGTGCCAGTGCACTCTCTGGACTCACTGCAGTGCATCCCCAGTGGTGCCAGTGCACTCTCTGGACTCACTGCACTGCATCCCCAGTGTTGCCAGTGCACTCTCTGGACTCACTGCACTGCATCTCCAGTGGTGCCAGTGCACTCTCTGGACTCACTGCACTGCATTCCCAGTGGTGGCAGTGCACTCTCTGGACTCACTGCAGTGTATCCCCAGTGGTGCCAGCGCACTCTCTGGACTCACTGCACTGCATCCCCAGTGGTGCCAGCGCACTCTCTGGACTCACTGCAGTGCATCCCCAGTGGTGCTAGTGCACTCTCTGGACTCACTGCAGTGCATCACCAGTGGTGCCAGCGCACTCTCTGGACTCACTGCACTGCATCCCCAGTGGTGCCAGTGCACTCTCTGCACTCACTGCGCTGCATCCCCAGTGGTGCCAGTGCACTCTCTGGACTCACTGCACTGCATCTCCAGTGGTGCCAGTGCACTCTCTGGACTCACTGCACTGCATCCCCAGTGGTGCCAGCGCACTCTCTGGACTCACTGCCCTGCATCCCCATGGTGCCAGTGCCCTCTCTGGACTCAATGCACTACATACCCAAGGTGCCAGTTCACTCTCTGGACTCACTGCACTGCATACCCAGTGGTGCCAGTGCACTCTCTGGACTCACTGCAGTGCATGCCAAGTGTTGCAAGTGCACTCTCTGGACTCACCGCACTGCATCCCCAGTGGTGCCAGTGCACTCTCTGGGACTCACTGCACTGCATCCCCAGTGGTGCCAGTGCACTCTATGGGCTCACTGCACTGCATCCCCTGAGGTGCCAGTGCACTCTCTGGACTCACTGCACTGCATCCCCAGTGGTGCCAGTGCACTCTCTGGACTCACTGCCCTGCATCCCCAGTGGTGCCAGTGCACTCTATGGACCCACTGCACTGCATCCCCCAGTGGTGGCAGTGCACTCTCTGGACTCACTGCACTGCATCCCCAGTGGTGCCAGTGCACTCTCTGGAGTCACTGCACTGCATCCCCAATGGTGCCAGTGCACTCTATGGACTCACTGCACTGCATCCCCAGTGGTGCCAGTGCACTCTCTGGAGTCACCGCACTACATCCCCAGTGGTGCCAGCGCACTCTCTGGACTCACTGCACTGCATCCCCAGTGGTGCCAGCGCACTCTCTGGACTCACTGCACTGCATCCCCAGTGGTGCCAGTGCACTCTCTGGACTCACTGCACTGCATCCCCATGGTGCCAGTGCACTCTCTGGATTCACTGCACTACATACCCAAGGTGCCAGTGCACTCTCTGGACTCACTGCCCTGCATCCCCAGTGTTGCCAGTGCACTCTGTGGAGTCACTGCACTGCATCCCCACTGGTGCCAGTGCACTCTCTGGAATCACTGCACTGCATCCCCATGGTGCCAGTGCACTCTCTGGACTCACTGCACTACATACCCAAGGTGCCAGTTTACTCTCTGGACTCACTGCATTGCATCCCAAGTGTTGCCAGTGCACTCTCTGGACTCATTGCACTGCATCCCCAGTGGTGCCAGTGCACTCTATGGGCTCACGGCACTGCATCGCCTGAGGTGCCAGTGCACTCTCTAGACTCACTGCCCTGCATCCCCAGTGGTGCCAGTGCACTCTCTGGACTCACTGCACTGCATCCCCTGAGGTGCCAGTGCACTCTCTGGATTCACTGCACTGCATCCCCAGTGGTACCAGTGCACTCTCTGGACTCACTGCAGTGTATCCCCAGTGGTGCCAGTGCACTCTCTGGACTCACTGCACTGCATCCCCAGTGGTGCCAGTGCACTCTCTGGACTCACTGCAGTGCATCCCAAGTGGTGACAGTGCACTCTCTGGACTCACTGCCCTGCATCCCCAGTGGTGCCAGCGAACTCTCTGGAGTCACTGCACTGCATCCCCAGTGGTGCCAGTGCACTCTCTGGACTCACTGCAGTGCATCCCCAGTGGTGCCAGTGCACTCTCTGGACTCACTGCTCTGCTCCAGCCGCACCAGCCGCTCCAGCGTCGGCAGCCGCTCCAGCCTCGGCAGCCCCTCCAGCCGCTCCAGCCGCGGCAGCCGCTCCAGCCGCTCCAGCCGCGGCAGCCGCTCCTGCCGCGGTAGCCGCGGCAGCCGCTCCATCCGCGGCAGCCGCTCCAGCCGCTCCAGCCGCGGCAGCCGCTCCAGCCGCTCCATCCGCGGCAGCCGCTCCAGCCGCTCCAGCCGCGGCAGCCGCTCCAGCCGCTCCAGCCGCGGCAACTGCTCCAGCCGCTCCAGCCGGGACAGCCGCTCCAGCCGCGGCAGCCGCTCCCACTCCTGTGTCTGCATTCCCAGTGGACGGCTCACCACTGGGGATGCACTGCAGTGAGTCCAGAGAGTGCACTGGCACCACAGGGAATGCAGTGCAGTGAGTCCAGAGAGTGCACTGGCATCACTAGGGATGCATTGCAGTGAGTCCAGAGAGTGCACTGGCACTCCTCGGAATGCACTGCATTGAGTCCAGAGAGTGCACAGGCACCATTGGGGATGCAGAGCAGTAACTCCAGAGAGTGCTCTGTCACCACTGGTGATGCAGCGCAGTGACTCCAGAGACAGCACTGGCACCACTGGGGATGCAGTGCAGTGAGTGCAGAGAGTGCACTGGCACCACTGGGGATGCAGTGCAGTGAGTCCAGAGAGTGCACTGGCACCACTGGGGATGCAGCACAGTGAGTCCAGAGAGTGCACTGGCACCTTGGGTATGCAGGGCAGTGAATCCAGAGAGTGCACTGGCACCACTGGCGATGCACTACAGTGAGTCCAGAGAGTGCACTGGCACCACTGGGGATGCAGTGCAGTGAGTCCAGAGAGTGCACTGGCTCCACTGGGGATGCAGTGCAGTGAGTCCATAGACTCCATAGTGGTGCCACTTCCCTCTCTGGAGTCACTGCACTGCATCCCCAGTGGTGCCAGTGAACTCTCTGGACTCACTGCAGTGCATCCCCAGTCCTGCCAGTGCACTCTCTGGACTCACTGCACTGCATCCCCAGTGGTGCCAGTGCACTCTCTGGACTCATTGCACTGCATCCCCAGTGGTGCCAGTGCACTCTCTGGACTCACTGCAGTGCATCCCCAGTGGTGAGCCGTCCACTGGGGATGCAGACACAGGGAGCGGCTGCCGCGGCTGGAGCGGCTGTCGCGGCTGGAGCGGCTAACGCGGCTGGAGAGGCTACCGCGGCTGGAGCTGCTGGAGCGGCTGCCGCGGCTGGAGCGGCTGGAGCGGCTACCGCGGCAGGAGCGGCTGCCTCGGTTGCCGCGTCTGGAGCGGCTGCCGCGGCTGGAGCGGCAGGAGCGGCTGCCGCGGCTGGAGCGGCTGGAGCGGCTACCGCGGCAGGAGCGGCTGCCGCGACTGCCGCGGCTGGAGCGGCTGGAGCGGCTGATGCGGCTGGAGCAGAGCAGTGAGTCCAG
The DNA here is from genome assembly GCF_040182565.1 of Anser cygnoides. Classification (NCBI taxonomy): domain Eukaryota; kingdom Metazoa; phylum Chordata; class Aves; order Anseriformes; family Anatidae; genus Anser; species Anser cygnoides. The sequence continues at coordinate 224,833 of NW_027103084.1, forward strand.
AGAGTGCACTGGCACCAGTGGCGATGCAGTGCAGTGAGTCCAGAGAGTGCACTGGCTCCACTGGGGATGCAGTGCAGTGAGTCCAGAGAGTGCACTGGCAGTACTGGGGATGCAGCGCAGTGAGTCCATAGACTCCATAGTGGTGCCACTTCCCTCTCTGGAGTCAGTGCACTGCATCCCCAGTGGTGCCAGTGCACTCTCTGGACTCACTGCACTGCATCCCCAAGGTGCCAGTGCAATCTCTGGACTCACTGCACTACATCCCCAGTGGTGCCAGTGCACTCTCTGGGCTCACTGCACTGCATCCCCAATGGTGCCAGTGCACTCTCTGGACTCACTACGCTGCATCTTCAGCTGTGCCAGTGCACTCTCTGGACTCACTGCACTGCATCCCCAATGGTGCCAGTGCACTCTCTGGAGTCACTGCACTGCGTCCCCAATGGTGCCTGTGCACTCTCTAAACTCAATGCAGTGCATTCCGAGGAGTGTCAGTGCAGTCTCTGGACTCACTGCAATGCATCCCTAGTGTTGCCAGTGCACTCTCTGGACTCACTGCAGTGCATCCCCAGTCGTGCCAGTGCACTTTCTGGACTCACTGCAGTGCATCCCCAGTGGTGAGCCGTCCACTGGGGATGCAGACACAGGAGTGGGAGCGGCTGCCGCGGCTGGAGCGGCTGTCGCGGCTGGAGCGGCTAACGGGGCTGGGGATGCTACCGCGGCTGGAGCGGCTGGAGCAGTTGCCGCGGCTGGAGCGGCTGCCGCGGCTGGAGCGGCTGGAGCGGCTGCCGCGGCTGGCGCGGCTGGAGCGGCTGCGGCGGCTGGAGCGGCTGGAGCGGCTGCCGCGGCTGGAGCGGCTGGAGCGGCTGCCGCGGCTGGAGCGGCTGGAGGGGCTGCCGAGGCTGGAGCGGCTGCCGACGCTGGAGCGGCTGGTGCGGCTGGAGCAGAGCAGTGAGACCAGAGAGTGCACTGGCACCTTGGGGATGCAGTGCAGTGAGTCCAGAGAGTGCACTGGCACCACTGGCGATGCACTGCAGTGAGTCCAGAGAGTGCACTGGCACCACTGGGGATGCAGTGCAGTGACTCCAGAGAGTGCGCTGGCACCATTGGGGATGCAGTGCAGTGAGTCCAGAGAGTTCGCTGGCACCACTGGGGATGCAGTGCAGTGAGTCCAGAGAGTGCACTGGCACCTCAGGGGATGCAGGGCAGTGAGTCCAGAGAGTGCACTGGCACCACTGGGGATGCAGGGCAGTGAGTCCACATAGTGCACTGGCACCTCTGGGGATTCAGTGCAGTGAGTCCAGAGAGTGCACTGGCACCTTGGGTATGCAGTGCAGTGAGTCCAGAGAGTGCACTGGCACCACTGGAGATGCAGTGCAGTGACTCCACAGAGTGCACTGGCACCACTGGGGATGCACTGCAGTGAGTCCAGAGAGTGCACTGGCACCACTGGTGATGCACTGCAGTGAGTCCAGAGAGTGCGCTGGCACCACTGGGGATGCAGTGCAGTGAGTCCAGAGAGTGCACTGGCACCACTGAGGATGCACTGCAGTGAGTCCAGAGAGTGCACTGGCACCACTGGAGATGCAGTGCAGTGACTCCAGAGAGTGCACTGGCACCACTGGGGATGTTGGGCAGTGAGTCCAGAGAGTGCACTGGCACCTCTGGGGATTCAGTGCAGTGAGTCCAGAGAGTGCACTGGCACCACTGGGGATGCACTGCAGTGAGTCCAGAGAGTGCACTGGCACCACTGGGGATGCACTGCAGTGAGTCCAGAGAGTGCGCTGGCACGACTGGGGATGCAGTGCAGTGAGTCCAGAGAGTGCACTGGCACCACTGGGGATGCAGTGCAGTGAGTCCAGAGAGTGCACTGGCACCACTGAGGATGCACTGCAGTGAGTCCAGAGAGTGCACTGGCACCACTGGAGATGCAGTGCAGTGACTCCAGAGAGTGCACTGGCACCACTGGGAATGCACTGCAGTGAGTCCAGAGAGTGCACTGGCACTACTGGGGACTGTTTTGCAAAGAAAAGCATTTTATTGTTGCTATTCACAGCTTCCATTATTCACAGGTTTTTGAATGCTAACATTGCTCAGGAAAAGATCTGATATTTGTAGGGGTACCGTCATTCCTAGTTATTTGTTTTTACATTGTCCTTGCATTTATTACCATATAATTTCAAGTCTAAGTTTGTGGTTTAAGTTATAATAAGGAAAAAAGCAGTAGTTGAGGTAATCAGGTTAAAGATTATAGATGGAGAGGTACTTGGCTTTAGATACTAAAAACAGGATGGCAGTTAGACTTGCCTTAGAAAAATTAAAATGGTTGACTAAACTTTTTTTTTCCCAAAACGTTGTGCTGACCAGCCAATTTGAATTTGGCGGTATTAAAGCTGTCTGCAATAAGTTTTTCTGTTTTGGATTGTAGCTAGTTCCTCTAGGTGCTCCCGCAGAATAGTATTTTTACTATACCTATATATACTTTATATATTTACTATACCTATATATACCTAATGCCTTTCTTAGAAACAAACAAACAAAAATCTCTTTTTAAATATAACTTTCTTGCAGTTGTTACTGATGGACTTGCTCCGCCACAAAGGATTCTTTTTCCACCTGAGAAGATACGTATGGATTGGCAAGAAACACAAAGTGTTGGAGTTGGCCTGTACAATCTTGGCAACACACGCTTTCTTAATGCTACTCTACAGTGTTTGACCTACACCCCCCCACTTGCCAATTACATGCTTTCTCTTGAGCACAGCCAGTCATGTGAGTACTTTCTAACAGTATTTTAAATCTGTTGGATAGCTCTGAAGGTGAAAGAACAGCAGTGATTCTGTGAGACAAAGTTACTTGCCTGATTTTACCTGTACAAGCTGGCTTTGAGCATTGTGTTAGCAGTGGGCTCAGAATAGCATATGGAGTGCGTTTAATGCACCGTGTGTTTTTTTTGTTTGTTTGTTTTTTTTGTTTTTTTAAAAGGATCTTTTCTTGCTTCATGGGAATAATGAAGTGCATTGGACAGGAATGCATTTAATGAACATTTGGCATTTGGGCTTCCTGCTGCTAGAAAGGCAATAAAATTTAGGATGTTGGCATCATAGGTCTTTAGTCTTCACAGCCTAGGTTCCATAATGCACTACAATAAATGGTCTGTTCGTTGTTGAACCAATTAAAAAAACAAACAAACAAAAAAAAAAACCTAGAAAGCAATATGAGCTGTTATGAACATGACTAGATTTTTTTGTGGGACTGTATTAAAATCTAGACTGATTTTGTTCTAAATAAAATGTTGTACTATAAACTAAATGTTGTACTAAACGTGTATGCTTTTTAGGCTGGTATCTTTGTATCGATACCTAGAAATTTAACTGTTTTCTTCCTGTATATAGAAATTGTTTCAGTTAAGAATCCTGTTGAAAAAAGGAGGGCAGAAGTACTATTACATACATTACTTTAGTTTTTCCTTTCTCCCAAAGGACTCGTAGCTCTGTATCATGAAGCTCACCTGACAGCACTGTGCTGAAAATAACCCACATTCTCTTAATGCTGTATCATCAATGTCAAATATTCTTTTCTCATATATTTTGCAGCCTGTGGAGTTCACATTCCTGTCAGCCTTCACAAACGTGACTTTGCAGTAGTCTTTTAGATTTCTCATCACAAAATGCACTTGAACACAAGCTTAATGGATATTTTTATTCTATAAAGTTGTGTGAAATGAAATGTTACGAGACTGTTGGGACAAGGAGAGTGGATACTGTATCTATAGTTTAAATGTTACTTATATGTTTGTTTGTAGTTATGTCTGTTTCGCTAGACTGGGATGCTTTCTTCTTTCACTCTTCAGGTCGTGAACAAGATTTTTGCATGATGTGCACGATGGAGACTCACATTAACCAGGCCCTGCGTTGCACTGTTGATGCTATCGAGCCTACGCGTGTTATCAATAACCTCAGTCGTAAGTGGCTTCAGATGTGTTTCTTTTTCAGTATCTTGTAATCTTCAAATAATTATTTGATGTGTATAAATGGTTTTAACACTATAAAGAAGAGAGATTTTAGAAATACGAGAATTATTTCATTTTTAAATGAGGTAAATACTATCATCTTCTTATTTAGGAATAGGACAACATTTCCATTTTGGCAGTCAAGAAGACGCACACGAGTTCTTGCGCTATACTGTCGATGCTATGCAGGAAGCGTGCTTGAATGGAAGCACCAAGTCAGCATAAACAAATTCACTTTTATACGTTCTCTAGCACCTTGTAGTCCTTTATTTACTATCAAAACTGAAAGTCTACGTCATCCTTGGTTTTCATAAAACTCTTTGAAGAGTTAACTGTGTGCCTTAAATCTTCTGAGGTCTGATTATAATTTATTTCCAGATTGGACAGATCTTCTCAAGCTACCACCATCATTCATCAAATATTTGGAGGATTTCTAAGATCAAGAGGTACTTTTAAAAATATTCCTGTCCTTAGAACTGATCTGTGTCTTTTGTCGGTAGTAAAGCAGTCTGCAGCTTGTCTAAAGTAGTATCTATCGACAACTTGAATTTGGACAGTTAGTCTCCTCCACGTATTGTTAAGCATTTATATTTTGCTTCCACTGAAGTGCTTGAATTGCAAAGCAGTTTCGGATACATATGAGGCATTTCTTGATATCACTTTGGATATAAAGGTAGGATGTTTTGTAAATATAATTCATGATGTTTAAGTACATGTATAACTTTCTAAATTAAACTTGTTTAACTTAAAAAACCAAACCACATACAATGTTAAAATATAAGAGCTTAAGAGAGCAGATGGAAGCATCTGCCTCGAGGGCAGGTGAGTTGGCAGAGTAAGGGAGCAGATGAGAGTACCTGTCCTAGCTGTGCTGTGGCTTTGGATGCTGCCGCGGCCTATGCTTTTCTTTTTCTTTCGCAGGTGCCTTGCACAGACTCAGAGGGGCCAAGCTGCACTCTGAAGAGCAGCACGAGAAGGGCAGGCTGGTCGTGAGTGGGGTTGGAGCGGAATGGCCAAGTTGCGCAAGGTGACTGCGAAGGGTATCCATTTTGCTTTTCAGGTGTCATGGCAGGCTCTACACAGAAGTGGCTGAGGATTTGAGAAGAGGTTACAGAGCATCAAGGAGCAGCACGTGCAGTGACGGTTTCCAAACGGTATGGTTGCTTTCTCTTCTGTTCATCAGGTGCCACAGGCAAGGTGGGCTGTGACGTTAGTCTTTAGAATCGGAGCTAAGCAGGTCACTAGAATGCCACAGGGCATCTGAGAAGGGTGTTTTAACAGAAAAAGCTTGTCTGGCATGGCAGTGCCTGATGGCAGCGTTTCCACAGGTGAAGAGGTGCCTGAAGCCCCATCCTGTCTAGCCTGCGCACACCTCGCTGAGAATGAAAGCCGCTTTCCAGTAATTCAGAAAGCCAAGTTACATCTCGGCCTCGAGCATCTGGGGCCTGTGCTTTTGGGCCTGTCTGTAGCATTTGGCACTTGCATTAATACTTTCTTGGCATATATTTAGGCTTTTGGGGCCAGTGACTTGGGGGGGTGTGGAGCTGCTTGTACACCTTTGGGGCTTGCATCTGGGGGGGGGGGTTGGGAGTTGCTTGTACACCTTTGGGGACTGTGGCTGGGGGGGGGGGTCAGGGCCTGCATCTGGGGGGGTTGGAAGCTGCTCCTACAATGTAGGGATCTGTATCTGTGGGGGTTGGGAGCTGCTTGTACACAGTATGGGCTTGCGTTTGGGGGCAGGTGTTGGGAGCTGCTTGTACAATGTAGGGATCTGCATCTGGAGGGGGTTGGGAGCTGCTTGTACACCTTTGGGGCTTGCATCTGGAGGGGGTTGGGGCCTGCCTCTGGGGGGGGTGGTTGTGAGCTGCTTGTATACTGTAGGGGCCTGCTTGTACACCTTTGGTGGGGCCTGCGTCTGGGGGGGGGGGTGGGAGCTGCTTGTACACTGTTAGGGCCTGCCTTGCGGGGGGGGTGGGAGCTGCTTGTACACTGTAGGGGTCTGGGTCTTGGGGGGTTGGGGCTGTTTGTACACCTTTGGGGTGTGCCTCTGGGGAGGGTGGGGAGTTGCTTGGACACCTTTGGGGCCTGTGTCTGGGGGGGGGTTGGGGCCTGTGCTGGGGGGGTTGGGAGCTGCTTGTACACTCTAGGGTCTTCTGGCGGGCTTTGGAGCCTCCCTTTGAGGGGGACATTTGGGAGCTGGTTGTACACCTTTGGGGCCAGAGTCTGGGGCGTGGGGGCTGGGGCTGGGGCCTGCATCTGGGTGGGGTGGGGTCCAGTTCATGGGGGGGGGTTGGGAGCTGCTTGTGGACAGTTGGGGTCTGCATCCGGGTGTGGTTGGGGCCTGCTTGTAGACTTCTGCAGCCTGCGTCTGGTGTTTGGGGGCTTTTCTGTAGCGTTTGGGGCTTGCATTTTGGCTTTGGGATGTGTCTTGAGCTTCTGGGGCCTAGCTGTAGTGCTTGGGGCCTGCGTCTGGGGCTTTTCTGTAGCATTTTGGTCACGTGTTTGTGATTTGGGGTGTGTATCCAGGGTTTTGCCTTTTTTGTAGTTTTCAGCTATGTGTCAGTTTCTTTGTCAGTTGCCTGGGGTTAGGGGCAGTTTGGGGTTTGGATCATTAGTCAGTGTCATTAGCGTTGGGGGGTTGATATGAAGGGTTAGGGTTGTGGTTAGAGTTGTTAGGGTTAAAGGGAATAAGGATTTTAGGGTAAGGGGATCAAGGTTGTGGGAATAAAAATGTTTTTGCACAGAGTTACATCGTTTAGAGGGAAGGAAGGTGGTACTGAGATATGCTTGCAGTGATAAGAAAGCTTCACAGACAACCTTGTAAAATGCAGACAACCAGAATCCTTAGAGCAATTGGGTGGAAATCACGGTGTAAGAAACATTACCACCTCAAAGAGGAAAACAGTCAAGAAAAAAAGAAAATTGACTTGTAACAGGCCAGCAGCTGTGTATTTTCTGTGAAGAACCAGATAGATTGTGAACCTGGATTACCCGGTCAATTGGGAAACTGGGGAGGGTCCTGGTCACCGAGAGGGAAAAAAAAAATTTATATAAACTGTGTTAAACTGTATAAACTAGTACGTGGCTTGTGGGACACCTGCCATTGCACTCATGAATAAAAATGCTACCTCACTGAGATCCTTGCCTGAGCCTATGTTATTAGTACAAAAATTATTATTAGCAAAAAACGCCCAGTGCCGGAAGACTACATCACCCGGCATGCTCTGGGAAAACAATATGGCCTCCCGGAAGTCCAGTGCCGGAAAACTACATCTCCCGGCATGCTCTGGGAAACCAATATAGCCTCCCGGAAGTCCAGTGCCGGAAAACTACAACTCCCGGCATTCCTCGGAATCCAAACATGGCCTCCCGGAAGTCCAGTGCACCCCTCCCAGAGTACTACATATCCCGGCATGCTCTGGGAAACCAATATGGCCTCCCGGAAGCCCAGTGCCGGAAGACTACATCTCTCGGCATGCTCTGGGAAAACAATATGGCCTCCCGGAAGTCCAGTGCCGGAAAACTACATCTCCCGGCATGCTCTGGGAAAACAACATGGCTTCCCGGAAGCCCAGTGCCCCCGAGTACTACATCTCCCGGCATGCCCTGGGAAAACAATATGGCCTCCCGGAAGTCCAGTGCCGGAAAACTACATCTCCCGGCATGCTCTGGGAAACCAATATGGCCTCCCGGAAGTCCAGTGCCGGAAGACTACATCTCCCAGCATGTTCTAGGAAAAAAACATGGCCTCCCGGAAGCCCAGTGTCCGAGAACTACATCTCCCGGCATGCCCTGGGAAAACAATATGGCCTCCCGGAAGTCCAGTGCCGGAAAACTACATCTCCCGGCATGCTCTGGGAAAACAACATGGCTTCCCGGAAGCCCAGTGCTTACTTACAATTACTTACACCTGGACTCACTGCAATTACTTACACCTGGACTCACTGCAGTGCATCACCTGTGGTGCCAGTGCACTCTGTGGACTCACTGCACTGCATCCCCAGTGGTGCCAGTGCACTCTCTGGACTCACTGCACTGCATCCCCAGAGGTGCCAGTGCACTCTATGGACTCACTGCACTGCATCCCCAGTGGTGCCAGTGCACTCTCTGGACTCAGTGCAGTGCATCCCCAGTGGTGCCAGTGAACCCTCTGGACTCACTGCACTGCATCCCCAGTGGTGCCAGTGCACTCTCTGGACTCACTGCAGTGCATCCGAAGTGGTGCCAGTGCACTCTCTGGATTCACTGCACTGCATCCGCAGTGGAGCCAGTGCACTCTCTGGAGTCACTGCAGTGCATCACCAGTGGTGCCAGTGCAGTCTCTGGACTCACTGAAGTGCATCCCCAATGGTGCCAGTGCAGTCTCTGGACTCACTGCACTGCATCCCCAGTCGTGCCAGTGCAATCTCTGGACTCACTGCAGTGCATCCCCAGTGGTGCCACTGCCCTCTCTGGACTCACTGCACTGCATCCCCAGTGGTGCCAGTGCACTCTCTGGACTCACTGCACTGCATCCCCAGTGTGCCAGTGCACTCTCTGGATTCACTGCAGTGCATCCCCAGTGGTTCCAGTGCACTCTCTGGACTCACTGCAGTGCATCGCCACTGGTGCCAGTGCACTCTCTGGACTCACTGCAATGCATCCCCTGTGGTGGCAGTGCACTCTCTGGACTCACTGCACTGCATCCCCAGAGGTGCCACTGCACTCTATGGACTCACTGCAGTGCATCCCCAGTGGTGCCAGTGCACTCTCTGGATTCACTGCACTGCATCCCCAGTGGTGCCAGTGCACTCTCTGGACTCACTGCAGTGCATCCTCAGTGGTGCCAGTGCACTCTCTGGATTCACTGCACTGCATCCCCAGTGGTGCCAGTGCACTCTCTGGACTCACTGCAGTGCATCCCCAGTGGTGCCAGTGCACTCTCTGGACTCACTGCAGTGCATCCCCAATGGTGCCAGTGCAGTCTCTGGACTCACTGCACTGCATCCCCAGTCGTGCCAGTGCAATCTCTGGACTCACTACAGTGCATCCCCAGTGGTGCCACTGCCCTCTCTGGACTCACTGCACTGCATCCCCAGTGGTGCCAGTGCACTCTCTGGAGTCACTGCACTGCATCCCCAGTGGTGCCAGTGCACTCTCTGGACTCACTGCACTGCATACCCAGTGGTGCCAGTGCACTCTCTGGAGTCACTGCAGTGCATCCTCAGTGGTGCCAGCGCACTCTCTGGACTCACTGCACTGCATCCCCAGTGGTGACAGTGCACTCTCTGGACTCACTGCAGTGCATCCCCAGTGGTGCCAGTGCACTCTCTGGACTCAATGCACTGCATTCCCAGTGTTGCCAGTGCATTCTCTGGACTAACTGCATTGAATCCCCAGTGGTGCCAGTGCACTCTCTGGACTCACTGCAGTGCATCCCCAGTGGTGCCAGTGCACTCTCTGGATTCACTGCACTGCATCCCCACTGGTGCCAGTGCACTCTCTGGACTCACTGCACTGCATCCCCAGTGGTGCCAGTGCACTCTCTGGACTCACTGCAGTGCATCCCCAGTGGTGCCAGTGCACTCTCTGGATTCACTGCACTGCATCCCCAGTGGTGCCAGTGCACTCTCTGGGCTCACTGCACTGCATGCCCAGTGGTGCCAGTGCACTCTCTGGATTCACTGCACTGCATCCCCAGTGGTGCCAGTGCACTCACTGGACTCACTGCACTGCATCCCCAGTGGTGCCAGTGCACTCTCTGGATTCATTGCACTGCATCCCCAGTGGTGCCAGTGCACTCTCTGGACTCACTGCAGTGCATCGCCAGTGGTGCCAGTGCACTCTCTGGACTCAATGCAATGCATCCCTAGTGTTGCCAGTGCACTCTCTGGACTCACTGCACTGCATCCCCAGTGGTGCCAGTGCACTCTCTGGACTCACTGCAGTGCATTCCCAGTGGTGCCAGTGCACTCTCTGGACTCACTGCACTGCATCCCCAGTGGTGCCAGTGCACTCTCTGGACTCACTGCACTGCATTCCCTGTGGTGCCAGTGCACTCTCTGGACTCACTGCACTGCATCCCCAGTGGTGCCAGTGCACTCTGTGGACTCACTGCACTGCATCCCAAGTGGTGCCAGTGAACCCTCTGGACTCACTGCACTGCATCCCCAGTGGTGCCAGTGCACTCTCTGGACTCACTGCAGTGCATCCGAAGTGGTGCCAGTGCACTCTCTGGATTCACTGCACTGCATCCGCAGTCGTGCCAGTGCACTCTCTGGAGTCACTGCAGTGCATCCCCAGTGGTGCCAGTGCAGTCTCTGGACTCACTGCAGTGCATCTCCAATGGTGCCAGTGCAGTCTCTGGACTCACTGCACTGCATCCCCAGTCGTGCCAGTGCAATCTCTGGACTCACTGCAGTGCATCCCCAGTGGTGCCACTGCCCTCTCTGGACTCACTGCACTGCATCCCCAGTGGTGCCAGTGCACTCTCTGGACTCACTGCACTGCATCCCCAGTGGTGCCTGTGCACTCTCTGGACTCACTGCACTGCATCCCCAGTGGTGCCAGTACACTCTATGGGCTCACTGCACTGCATCCCCTGAGGTGCCATTGCACTCTATGGACTCACTGCAGTGCATCCCCAGTGGTGCCAGTGCACTCTCTGGAGTCACTGCACTGCATCCCCAGTGGTGCCAGTGCACTCTCTGGACTCACTGCGCTGCATCGCGAGTGGTGCCAGTGCACTCTCTGGACTCACTGCACTGCATCCCCAGTGGTGCCAGTGCACTCTCTGGATTCAATGCACTGCATCCCCAGTGGTGCCAGTGCACTCTCTGGACTCACTGCAGTGCATCCCCAGTGGTGCCAGTGCACTCTCTGTACTCACTGCACTGCATCCCCAGAGGTGCCAGTGCACTCTCTGGATTCATTGCACTGCATCCCCAGTGGTGCCAGTGCACTCTCTGGATTCATTGCACTGAATCCCCACTGGTGCCAGTGCACTCTCTGGACTCACTGCACTGCATCCCCAGTGGTGCCAGTGCACTCTCTGGACTCACTGCACTGCATCCCCAGTGGTGCCAGTGCACTCTCTGGACTCACTGCACTACATCCCCAGTGGTGCCAGTGCACTCTATGGGCTCACTGCACTGCATCCCCTGTGGTGCCAGTGCACTCTCTGGACTCACTGCAGTGCATCCCCAGTGGTACCAGTGCACTCTCTGGACTCACTGCAGTGCATCCCCAGTGGTGCCAGTGCACTCTCTGGACTCACTGCACTGCATCCCCAGTGGTGCCAGTGCACTCTCTGGACTCACTGCACTGCATCCCAGTGGTGCCAGTGCACTCTCTGTAGTCACTGCAGTGCATTCCCAGTGGTGCCAGTGCACTCTCTGGACTCACTGCACTGCATCCCCAGTGGTGCCAGTGCACTCTCTGGACTCACTGCATTGTATCCCCAGGGGTGCCAGTGCACTCTCTGGAGTCACTGCAGTGCATCCCCAGTGGTGCCAGTGCACTCTGTGGACTCACTGCACTGCATCCCCAAGGTGCCTGTGCACTCTCTGGACTCACTGCACTGCATCCCCAGTGGTGCCAGTGCACTCTCTGGAGTCACTGCAGTGCATTCCCAGTGGTGCCAGTGCACTCTCTGGACTCACTGCACTGCATCCCCAGTGGTGCCAGTGCACTCTCTGGACTCACTGCACTGCATCCCCAGTGGTGCCAGTGCACTCTCTGGATTCACTGCACTGCATCCCCAGTGGTGCCAGTGCACTCTCTGGACTCACTGCAGTGCATCCCCAGTGGTGCCAGTGCACTCTCTGGATTCACTGCACTGCATCCCCAGTGGTGCCAGTGCACTCTCTGGAATCAATGCAGTGCATCCGCAGAGTTGCCAGTGCATTCTCTGGACTCACTGCAGTGCATCCCCAGTGGTGCCAGTGCACTCTCTGGACTCACTGCACTGCATCCCCAGTGGTGCCAGTGCACTCTCTGGATTCACTGCACTGCATCCCCAGTGGTGCCAGTGCACTCTCTGGACTCACTGCACTGCATCCCCAGTGGTGCCAGTGCACTCTCTGGAGTCACTGCAGTGCATCCCCAAGGTGCCAGTACACTCTCTGGACTCACTGCAGTGCATCCCCAGTGGTGCCAGTGCACTCTCTGGACTCACTGCACTGCATCCCCAGTGGTGCCAGTGCACTCTCTGGACTCACTGCACTGCATCCCCAGTGGTGCCAGTGCACTCTCTGGACTCACTGCGCTGCATCCCCAGTGGTGCCAGTGCACTCTCTGGACTCACTGCACTGCATCCCCAATGGTGCCAGTGCACTCTCTGGACTCACTGCGCTGCATCCCCAGTGGTGCCAGTGTACTCTCTGGACTCACTGCACTGCATCCCCAGTGGTGCCAGTGCAGTCTCTGGACTCACTGCACTGCATCCCCAATGGTGCCAGTGCACTCTCTGGACTCACTGCAGTGCATCCCCAGTGGTGCCAGTGCCCTCTCTGGACTCACTGCACTGCATCCCCAGTGGTGCCAGTGCACTCTCTGGACTCACTGCAGTGCATCGCCAGTGTGCCAGTGCACTCTATGGACTCACTGCACTGCATCCCCAGTGGTGCCAGTGCACTCTCTGGACTCACTGCAGTGCATCCCCAGTGGTGCCAGTGCACTCTCTGGATTCACTGCACTGCATCCCCAGTGGTGCCAGTGCACTCTCTGGACTCACTGCACTGCATCCCCAGTCGTGCCAGTGCACTCTCTGGACTCACTGCAGTGCATCCCCAGTGGTGCCAGTGCACTCTCTGGACTCACTGCACTGCATCCCCAGTGGTGCCAGTGCACTCTCTGGACTCACTGCACTGCATCCCCAGTGGTGCCTGTGCACTCTCTGGACTCACTGCACTGCATCCCCAGTGGTGCCAGTACACTCTATGGGCTCACTGCACTGCATCCCCTGAGGTGCCATTGCACTCTATGGACTCACTGCAGTGCATCCCCAGTGGTGCCAGTGCACTCTCTGGAGTCACTGCACTGCATCCCCAGTGGTGCCTGTGCACTCTCTGGACTCACTGCGCTGCATCGCGAGTGGTGCCAGTGCACTCTCTGGACTCACTGCACTGCATCCCCAGTGGTGCCAGTGCACTCTCTGGATTCAATGCACTGCATCCCCAGTGGTGCCAGTGCACTCTCTGGACTCACTGCAGTGCATCCCCAGTGGTGCCAGTGCACTCTCTGGACTCACTGCACTGCATCCCCAGAGGTGCCAGTGCACTCTCTGGATTCATTGCACTGCATCCCCAGTGGTGCCAGTGCACTCTCTGGATTCACTGCACTGCATCCCCAGTGGTGCCAGTGCACTCTCTGGACTCACTGCACTGCATCCCCAGTGGTGCCAGTGCACTCTCTGGACTCACTGCACTGCATCCCCAGTGGTGCCAGTGCACTCTCTGGACTCACTGCACTGCATCCCCAGTGGTGCCAGTGCACTCTATGGGCTCACTGCACTGCATCCCCTGTGGTGCCAGTGCACTCTCTGGACTCACTGCAGTGCATCCCCAGTGGTACCAGTGCACTCTCTGGACTCACTGCAGTGCATCCCCAGTGGTGCCAGTGCACTCTCTGGACTCAATGCACTGCATCCCCAGTGGTGCCAGTGCACTCTCTGGACTCACTGCACTGCATCCCAGTGGTGCCAGTGCACTCTCTGTAGTCACTGCAGTGCATCCCCTGTGGTGGCAGTGCACTCTCTGGACTCACTGCAGTGCATCCCCAGTGGTGCCAGTGCACTCTCTGGACTCACTGCATTGTATCCCCAGGGGTGCCAGTGCACTCTCTGGAGTCACTGCAGTGCATCCCCAGTGGTGCCAGTGCACTCTGTGGACTCACTGCACTGCATCCCCAAGGTGCCTGTGCACTCTCTGGACTCACTGCACTGCATCCCCAGTGGTGCCAGTGCACTCTCTGGAGTCACTGCAGTGCATTCCCAGTGGTGCCAGTGCACTCTCTGGACTCACTGCACTGCATCCCCAGTGGTGCCAGTGCACTCTCTGGACTCACTGCACTGCATCCCCAGTGGTGCCAGTGCACTCTCTGGATTCACTGCACTGCATCCCCAGTGGTGCCAGTGCACTCTCTGGACTCACTGCAGTGCATCCCCAGTGGTGCCAGTGCACTCTCTGGATTCACTGCACTGCATCCCCAGTGGTGCCAGTGCACTCTCTGGAATCAATGCAGTGCATTTGCAGAGTTGCCAGTGCATTCTCTGGACTCACTGCAGTGCATCCCCAGTGGTGCCAGTGCACTCTCTGGACTCACTGCACTGCATCCCCAGTGGTGCCAGTGCACTCTCTGGATTCACTGCACTGCATCCCCAGTGGTGCCAGTGCACTCTCTGGACTCACTGCACTGCATCCCCAGTGGTGCCAGTGCACTCTCTGGATTCACTGCAGTTCATCCCCAGTGGTGCCAGTGCACTCTCTGGACTCACTGCAGTGCATCCCCAGTGGTGCCAGTGCACTCTCTGGACTCACTGCAGTGCATCCCCAGTGGTGCCAGTGCCCTCTCTGGACTCACTGCACTGCATCCCCAGTGGTGCCAGTGCACTCTCTGGACTCACTGCACTGCATCCCCAGTGGTGCCAGTGCACTCTCTGGACTCACTGCACTGCATCCCCAGTGGTGCCAGTGCACTCTCTGGACTCACTGCAGTGCATCCCCAATGTTGCCAGTGCACTCTCTGGACTCACTGTAATGCATCCCCAGTGGTGCCAGTGCACTCTCTGGACTCACTGCACTGCATCCCCAGTGGTGCCAGTGCACTCTCTGGACTCACTGCACTGCATCCCCACTGGTGCCTGTGCACTCTCTGGATTCACTGCACTGCATCCCCAGTGGTGCCAGTGCACTCTCTGGAGTCACTGCAGTGCATCCCCAAGGTGCCAGTACACTCTCTGGACTCACTGCAGTGCATCCCCAGTGGTGCCAGTGCACTCTCTGGATTCACTGCAGTTCATCCCCAGTGGTGCCAGCGCACTCTCTGGACTCACTGCACTGCATCCCCAGTGGTGCCAGTGCACTCTCTGGACTCACTGCGCTGCATCCCCAGTGGTGCCAGTGCACTCTCTGGACTCACTGCACTGCATCCCCAATGGTGCCAGTGCACTCTATGGACTCACTGCGCTGCATCCCCAGTGGTGCCAGTGTACTCTCTGGACTCAATGCACTGCATCCCCAGTGGTGCCAGTGCAGTCTCTGGACTCACTGCACTGCATCCCCAATGGTGCCAGTGCACTCTCTGGACTCACTGCAGTGCATCCCCAGTGGTGCCAGTGCCCTCTCTGGACTCACTGCACTGCATCCCCAGTGGTGCCAGTGCACTCTCTGGACTCACTGCAGTGCATCGCCAGTGTTGCCAGTGCACTCTATGGACTCACTGCACTGCATCCCCAGTGGTGCCAGTGCACTCTCTGGACTCACTGCACTGCATCCCCAGTGGTGCCAGTCCACTCTATGGGCTCACTGCACTGCATCCCCTGTTGTGCCAGTGCACTCTCTGGACTCACTGCAGTGCATCCCCAGTGGTGCCAGTGCACTCTCTGGACTCATTGCAGTGCATCCCCAGTGGTGCCAGTGCACTCTCTGGACTCACTGCACTGCATCCCCAGTGGTGCCAGTGCACTCTCTGGACTCACTGCAGTGCATCCCCAGTCGTGCCAGTGCACTCTCTGGACTCACTGCACTGCAGCCCCAGTGGTGCCAGTGCACTCTCTGGACTCACTGCACTGCATCCCCAGTGGTGCCAGTGCACTCTCTGGACTCACTGCACTGCATCTTCAGTGGTGCCAGTGCAGTCTCTGGAGTCACTGCAGTGCATCCCCAGTGGTGCCAGTGAAATCTCTGGACACACCGGGGTACATCCCCAGTGGTGCCAGTGCACTCTATGGACTCACTGCGCTGCATTCCCTTGGTGCCAGTGTACTCTCTGGACTCAATGCACTGCATCCCCAGTGGTGCCAGTGCACTCTCTGGACTCACTGCACTGCATCCCCAGTGGTGCCAGTGCACTCTCTGGACTCACTGCACTGCCTACCCAGTGGTGCCAGTGCACTCTCTGGAGTCATTGCAGTGCATCCCCAGTGGTGCCAGTGCACTCTCTGGACTCACTGCACTGCATCCCCAAGGTGCCAGTGCACTCTCTGGACTCACTGCACTGCATCCCAGTGGTGCCAGTGCACTCTCTGGAGTCACTGCAGTGCATCCCCTGTGGTGGCAGTGCACTCTCTGGACTCACTGCACTGCATCACCAGTGGTGCCAGTGCACTCTCTGGATTCACTGCACTGCATCCCCAGTGGTGCCAGTGCACTCTCTGGACTCACTGCAGTGCATCCCCAGTGGTGCCACTGCCCTCTCTGGACTCACTGCACTGCATCCCCAGTGGTGCCAGTGCACTCTCTGGAGTCAATGCACTGCATCACCAGTGGTGCCAGTGCACTTTCTGGACTCACTGCAGTGCATCCCCAGTGGTGCCAGTGCACTCTCTGGACTCACTGCAGTGCATCCCCAGTGGTGCCAGTGTACTCTCTGGACTCAATGCACTGCATCCCCAGTGGTGCCTGTGCACTCTCTGGACTCACTGCGCTGCATCGCGAGTGGTGCCAGTGCACTCTCTGGACTCACTGCACTGCATCCCCAATGGTGCCTGTGCACTCTCTGGACTCACTGCAGTGCATTCCGAGGAGTGCCAGTGCACTCTCTGGACTCACTGCAATGCATCCCTAGTGTTGCCAGTGCATTCTCTGGACTCACTGCAGTGCATCCCCAGTGGTGCCAGTGTACTCTCTGGACTCAATGCACTGCATTCCCAAGGTGCCAGTGTACTCTCTGGACTCAATGCACTGCATCCCCAGTGGTGCCTGTGCACTCTCTGGACTCACTGCAGTGCATCCCCAGTGGTGCCTGTGCACTCTCTGGACTCACTGCACTGCATCCCCAGTGGTGCCAGTACACTCTATGGGCTCACTGCACTGCATCCCCTGAGGTGCCATTGCACTCTATGGACTCACTGCAGTGCATCCCCAGTGGTGCCAGTGCACTCTCTGGAGTCACTGCACTGCATCCCCAGTGGTGCCTGTGCACTCTCTGGACTCAATGCACTGCATTCCCAAGGTGCCAGTGCACTCTCTGGAGTCACTGCACTGCATCCCCAGTGGTGCCAGTGCACTCTCTGGACTCACTGCAGTGCATCCCCAGTGGTGCCAGTGCACTCTCTGGACTCACTGCAGTGCATCCTCAGTGGTGCCAGTGCACTCTCTAGATTCACTGCACTGCTTCCCCAGAGGTGCCAGTGCACTCTCTGGATTCATTGCACTGAATCCCCACTGGTGCCAGTGCAGTCTCTGGACTCACTGCACTGCATCCCCAGTGGTGCCAGTGCAGTCTCTGGACTCACTGCACTGCATCCCCAGTGGTGCCAGTGCACTCTCTGGACTCACTGCAGTGCAGCCCCAGTGGTGCCAGTGCACTCTATGGGCTCACTGCACTGCATCCCCAGTGGTGCCAGTGCACTCTCTGGACTCACTGCACTGCATCCCCAGTGGTGCCAGTGCACTCTCTGGACTCACTGCACTGCATCTTCAGTGGTGCCAGTGCAGTCTCTGGAGTCACTGCAGTGCATCCCCAGTGGCGCCTGTGCACTCTCTGGACTCAATGCACTGCATCCCCAGTGGTGCCAGTGCACTCTCTGGACTCACTGCACTGCATCCCCAGTGGTGCCAGTGCACTCTCTGGACTCACTGCAGTGCATCCCCAGTGGTGCCAGTGCACTCTCTGTAGTCACTGCGCTGCATCACCAGTGGTGACAGAGCACTCTCTGGATTCACTGCAGTGCATCCCCAGTGGTTCCAGTGCACTCTCTGGACTCACTGCAGTGCATCGCCACTGGTGCCAGTGCACTCTCTGGACTCACTGCAATGCATCCCCTGTGGTGGCAGTGCACTCTCTGGACTCACTGCACTGCATCCCCAGTGGTGCCATTGCACTCTATGGACTCACTGCGCTGCATCGCGAGTGGTGCCAGTGCACTCTCTGGACTCACTGCGCTGCATCCCCAGTGGTGCCAGTGCACTCTCTGGACTCAATGCAGTGCATCGCCAGTGGTGCCAGTGCATTCTCTGGACTAACTGCATTGAATCCCCACTGGTGCCAGTGCACTCTCTGGACTCACTGCACTGCATCCCCAGTGGTGCCAGTGCACTCTCTGGACTCACTGCACTGCATCCCCAGTGTTGCCAGTGCATTCTCTGGACTAACTGCATTGAATCCCCACTGGTGCCAGTGCACTCTCTGGACTCACTGCACTGCATCCCCAGTGGTGCCAGTGCACTCTCTGGACTCACCGCAATGCATCCCTAGTGTTGCCAGTGCACTCTTTTGTCTCACTGCACTGCATTCCCAAGGTGCCAGTGCACTCTCTGGACTCACTGCACTGCATCCCCAGTGGTGCCAGTGCACTCTCTGGAGTCACTGCACTGCATCCCCAAGGTGCCAGTGCACTCTCTGGACTCACTGCACTGAATCCCCAGTGGTGCCAGTGCACTCTCTGGACTCACTGCAGTGCATCCCCTGTGGTGCCAGTGCACTCTCTGGACTCACTGCACTGCATCGCCAGTGGTGCCAGTGCACTCTCTGGACTCACTGCACTGCATCCCCAGTGGTGCCAGTGCACTCTCTGCACTCACTGCGCTGCATCCCCAGTGGTGCCAGTGCACTCTATGGACTCACTGCACTGCATCCCCAGTGGTGCCAGTGCACTCTCTGGACTCACTGCAGTGCATCCCCAGTGGTGCCAGTGCACTCTCTGGACTCACTGCACTGCATTCCCTGTGGTGCTAGTGCACTCTCTGGACTCACTGCAGTGCATCCGCAGTGGTGCCAGTGCACTCTGTGGACTCACTGCACTGCATCCCAAGTGGTGCCAGTGAACCCTCTGGACTCACTGCACTGCATCCCCAGTGGTGCCAGTGCACTCTCTGGACTCACTGCAGTGCATCCGAAGTGGTGCCAGTGCACTCTCTGGAGTCACTGCGCTGCATCCCCAGTGGTGCTAGTGCACTCTCTGGACTCACTGCAGTGCATCCCCAGTGGTGCCAGTGCACTCTCTGGACTCACTGCAGTGCATCCTCAGTGGTGCCAGTGCACTCTCTGGATTCACTGCACTGCATCCGCAGTCGTGCCAGTGCACTCTCTGGAGTCACTGCAGTGCATCCCCAGTGGTGCCAGTGCAGTCTCTGGACTCACTGCAGTGCATCTCCAATGGTGCCAGTGCAGTCTCTGGACTCACTGCACTGCATCCCCAGTCGTGCCAGTGCAATCTCTGGACTCACTGCAGTGCATCCCCAGTGGTGCCAGTGCACTCTCTGGACTCACTGCACTGCATCCCCAGTGGTGCCAGTGCACTCTCTGGACTCACTGCAGTGCATCCCCAGTGGTGCCTGTGCACTCTCTGGACTCACTGCACTGCATCCCCAGTGGTGCCAGTACACTCTATGGGCTCACTGCACTGCATCCCCTGAGGTGCCATTGCACTCTATGGACTCACTGCAGTGCATCCCCAGTGGTGCCAGTGCACTCTCTGGATTCACTGCACTGCATCCCCAGTGGTGCCAGTGCACTCTCTGGACTCACTGCAGTGCATCCCCAGTGGTGCCAGTGCACTCTCTGGATTCAATGCACTGCATCCCCAGTGGTGCCAGTGCACTCTCTGGACTCACTGCACTGCATCACCAGTGGTGCCAGTGCACTCTCTGGACTCACTGCACTGCATCCCCAGAGGTGCCAGTGCACTCTCTGGATTCATTGCACTGAATCCCCAGTGGTGCCAGTGCACTCTCTGGACTCACTGCACTGCATCCCCAGTGGTGCCAGTGCACTCTCTGGATTCAATGCACTGCATCCCCAGTGTTGCCAGTGCACTCTCTGGACTCACTGCACTGCATCCCCAGTGGTGCCAGTGCACTCTCTGGACTCACTGCACTGCATCCCCTGTGGTGCCAGTGCACTCTCTGGACTCACTGCAGTGCATCCCCAGTGGTACCAGTGCACTCTCTGGACTCACTGCAGTGCATCGCCAGTGGTGCCAGTGCACTCTCTGGACTCACTGCAGTGCATCGCCAGTGGTGCCAGTGCACTCTCTGGACTCACTGCACTGCATCCCCAGTGGTGCCAGTGCACTCTCTGGAGTCACTGCAGTGCATCCCCTGTGGTGGCAGTGCACTCTCTGGACTCACTGCAGTGCATCCCCTGTGGTGCCAGTGCACTCTCTGGACTCACTGCACTGCATTCCCAGTGCTGCCAGTGCACTCTCTGGACTCACTGCGCTGCATCCCCAGTGGTGCCAGTGCACTCTCTGGACTCAATGCAGTGCATCGCCAGTGGTGCCAGTGCATTCTCTGGACTAACTGCATTGAATCCCCACTGGTGCCAGTGCACTCTCTGGACTCACTGCACTGCATCCCCAGTGGTGCCAGTGCACTCTCTGGACTCACTGCACTGCATCCCCAGTGTTGCCAGTGCATTCTCTGGACTAACTGCATTGAATCCCCACTGGTGCCAGTGCACTCTCTGGACTCACTGCACTGCATCCCCAGTGGTGCCAGTGCACTCTCTGGACTCACCGCAATGCATCCCTAGTGTTGCCAGTGCACTCTTTTGTCTCACTGCACTGCATTCCCAAGGTGCCAGTGCACTCTCTGGACTCACTGCACTGCATCCCCAGTGGTGCCAGTGCACTCTCTGGAGTCACTGCACTGCATCCCCAAGGTGCCAGTGCACTCTCTGGACTCACTGCACTGCATCCCCAGTGGTGCCAGTGCACTCTCTGGATTCATTGCAGTGCATCCCCAGTCGTGCCAGTGCACTCTCTGGACTCACTGCAGTGCATCCCCTGTGGTGCCAGTGCACTCTCTGGACTCACTGCACTGCATCGCCAGTGGTGCCAGTGCACTCTCTGGACTCACTGCACTGCATCCCCAGTGGTGCCAGTGCACTCTCTGCACTCACTGCGCTGCATCCCCAGTGGTGCCAGTGCACTCTATGGACTCACTGCACTGCATCCCAAGTGGTGCCAGTGCACTCTCTGGACTCACTGCAGTGCATCCCCAGTGGTGCCAGTGCACTCTATGGACTCACTGCACTGCATTCCCTGTGGTGCCAGTGCACTCTCTGGACTCACTGCAGTGCATCCGCAGTGGTGCCAGTGCACTCTGTGGACTCACTGCACTGCATCCCAAGTGGTGCCAGTGAACCCTCTGGACTCACTGCACTGCATCCCCAGTGGTGCCAGTGCACTCTCTGGACTCACTGCAGTGCATCCGAAGTGGTGCCAGTGCACTCTCTGGAGTCACTGCGCTGCATCCCCAGTGGTGCCAGTGCACTCTCTGGACTCACTGCACTGCATCCCCAGTGTTGCCAGTGCATTCTCTGGACTAACTGCATTGAATCCCCACTGGTGCCAGTGCACTCTCTGGAGTCACTGCACTGCATCCCCAGTGGTGCCAGTGCACTCTCTGGACTCACTGCAGTGCATCCCCAGTGGTGCCAGTGCACTCTCTGGACTCAATGCAATGCATCCCTAGTGTTGCCAGTGCACTCTCTGGACTCACTGCACTGCATCCCCAGTGGTGCCAGTGCACTCTCTGGACTCACTGCACTGCATCCCCAGTGGTGCCAGTGCACTCTCTGGACTCACTGCACTGCATCCCCAGTGGTGCCAGTGCATTCTCTGGACTAACTGCATTGAATCCCCAGTGGTGCCAGTGCACTCTCTGGAGTCACTGCACTGCATCCCCAGTGGTGCCAGTGCACTCTCTGGATTCACTGCACTGCATCCCCACTGGTGCCAGTGCACTCTCTGGACTCACTGCACTGCATCCCCAGCGGTGCCAGTGCACTCTCTGGACTCTCTGGACTCAATGCAATGCATCCCTAGTGTTGCCAGTGCACTCTCTGGACTCACTGCACTGCATCCCCAGTGGTGCCAGTGCACTCTCTGGACTCACTGCACTGCATCCCCAGTGGTGCCAGTGCACTCTCTGGACTCACTGCACTGCATCCCCAGTGGTGCCAGTGCATTCTCTGGACTCACTGCATTGAATCCCCAGTGGTGCCAGTGCACTCTCTGGAGTCACTGCACTGCATCCCCAGTGGTGCCAGTGCACTCTCTGGATTCACTGCACTGCATCCCCACTGGTGCCAGTGCACTCTCTGGACTCACTGCACTGCATCAGTGGTGCCCAGTGGTGCCAGTGCACTCTCTGGACTCACTGCACTGCATCCCCAATGGTGCCTGTGCACTCTATGGACTCAATGCAGTGCATTCCGAGGAGTGCCAGTGCACTCTCTGGACTCACTGCAGTGCATCCCGAGTGGTGCCAGTGCACTCTCTGGACTCACTGCACTGCATCCCCAGTGGTGCCAGTGCACTCTCTGGACTCACTGCAGTGCATCCCCTGTGGTGCCAGTGCACTCTGTGGACTCACTGCACTGCATCCCCAGTGGTGCCAGTGCACTCTCTGGACTCACTGCACTACATCCCCAGAGGTGCCAGTGCACTCTCTGGACTCACTGCACTGCATCCCCAGTGGTGCCAGTGCACTCTCTGGACTCACTGCAGTGCATCCGCAGTGGTGCCAGTGCACTCTCTGGACTCACTGCAGTGCATCCCCAGTGGTGCCAGTGCACTCTCTGGACTCACTGCACTGCATTCCCTGTGGTGCCAGTGCACTCTCTGGACTCACTGCACTGCATCCCCAGTGGTGCCAGTGCACTCTCTGGACTCACTGCAGTGCATCCCAGTGGTGCCAGTGAACCCTCTGGACTCACTGCACTGCATCCCCAGTGGTGCCAGTGCACTCTCTGGACTCACTGCAGTGCATCCGAAGTGGTGCCAGTGCACTCTCTGGAGTCACTGCACTGCATCCCCAGTGGTGCCAGTGCACTCTCTGGACTCACTGCAGTGCATCCTCAGTGGTGCCAGTGCACTCTCTGGATTCACTGCACTGCATCCGCAGTGGTGCCAGTGCACTCTCTGGAGTCACTGCAGTGCATCCCCAGTGGTGGCAGTGCACTCTCTGGACTCACTGCAGTGCATCCCCAATGGTGCCAGTGCAGTCTCTGGACTCACTGCACTGCATCCCCAGTCGTGCCAGTGCAATCTCTGGACTCACTGCAGTGCATCCCCAGTGGTGCCAGTGCACTCTCTGTAGTCACTGCACTGCATCCCCAGTGGTGCCAGTGCACTCTCTGGACTCACTGCACTGCATCCCCAGTGTGCCAGTGCACTCTCTGGATTCACTGCACTGCATCCCCAGTGGTTCCAGTGCACTCTCTGGACTCACTGCAGTGCATCGCCACTGGTGCCAGTGCACTCTCTGGACTCACTGCACTGCATCCCCTGTGGGGGCAGTGCACTCTCTGGACTCACTGCACTGCATCCCCAGTGGTGCCAGTGCACTCTATGGACTCACTGCACTGCATCCCCAGTGGTGCCAGTGCACTCTCTGGATTCACTGCACTGCATCCCCAGTGGTGCCAGTGCACTCTCTGGACTCACTGCAGTGCATCCTCAGTGGTGCCAGTGCACTCTCTGGATTCACTGCACTGCATCCGCAGTGGTGCCAGTGCACTCTCTGGAGTCACTGCAGTGCATCCCCAGTGGTGCCAGTGCACTCTCTGGACTCACTGCAGTGCATCCCCAATGGTGCCAGTGCAGTCTCTGGACTCACTGCACTGCATCCCCAGTGGTGCCAGTGCACTCTCTGGACTCACTGCAATGCATCCCCAGTGGTGCCAGTGCACTCTCTGCACTCACTGCACTGCATCCCAGTGGTGCCAGTGCACTCTCTGGACTCACTGCAGTGCATCCCCAGTGGTGCCAGTGCACTCTCTGGACTCACTGCACTGCATCCCCAGTGGTGCCAGTGCACTCTCTGGACTCACTGCACTGCATCCCCAGTGGTGCCAGTGCACTCTCTGGACTCACTGCACTGCATCCCCAGTGGTGCCAGTGCACTCTCTGGACTCACTGCAGTGCATCCCCAGTGGTGCCAGTGCACTCTCTGGACTCACTGCACTGCATCCCCCCAGTGGTGCCAGTGCACTCTCTGGACTCACTGCACTGCATCCCCAGTGGTGCCAGTGCACTCTCTGGACTCACTGCACTGCATCCCCTGCAGTGCATCTGGACCTGCATTGAATCCCCACTGGTGCCAGTGCACTCTCTGGACTCACTGCACTGCATCCCCAGTGGTGCCAGTGCACTCTCTGGACTCACTGCAATGCATCCCCAGTGGTGCCAGTGCACTCTCTGGACTCACTGCACTGCATTCCCAAGGTGCCAGTGCACTCTCTGGACTCACTGCACTGCATCCCCAGTGGTGCCAGTGCACTCTCTGGACTCACTGCACTGCATCCCCAGTGGTGCCAGTGCACTCTCTGGACTCACTGCACTGCATCCCCAGTGGTGCCAGTGCACTCTCTGGACTCACTGCACTGCATCCCCAGTGGTGCCAGTGCACTCTCTGGACTCACTGCAGTGCATCCCCAGTGGTGCCAGTGCACTCTCTGGACTCACTGCAGTGCATCCCCAGTGGTGCCAGTGCACTCTCTGGACTCACTGCACTGCATCCCCAGTGGTGCCAGTGCACTCTCTGGACTCACTGCACTGCATCCCCAGTGGTGCCAGTGCACTCTCTGGACTCACTGCGCTGCATCCCCAGTGGTGCCAGTGCACTCTCTGGACTCACTGCACTGCATCCCCAGTGGTGCCAGTGCACTCTCTGGACTCACTGCACTGCATCCCCAGTGGTGCCAGTGCACTCTCTGGACTCACTGCACTGCATTCCCAGTGGTGCCAGTGCACTCTCTGGACTCACTGCAGTGCATCCCCAGTGGTGCCAGTGCACTCTCTGGACTCACTGCACTGCATCCCAAGTGGTGCCAGTGCACTCTCTGGACTCACTGCACTGCATCCCCAGTGGTGCCAGTGCACTCTCTGGACTCACTGCAGTGCATCCCCAGTGGTGCCAGTGCACTCTCTGGACTCACTGCAGTGCATCCCCAGTGGTGCCAGTGCACTCTCTGGACTCACTGCACTGCATCCGCAGTGGTGCCAGTGCACTCTCTGGACTCACTGCAGTGCATCCCCAGTGGTGCCAGTGCACTCTCTGGACTCACTGCACTGCATCCCCAGTGGTGCCAGTGCACTCTCTGGACTCACTGCACTGCATCCCCAGTGGTGCCAGTGCACTCTCTGGACTCACTGCGCTGCATCCCCAGTGGTGCCAGTGCACTCTCTGGACTCAATGCAGTGCATCGCCAGTGGTGCCAGTGCATTCTCTGGACTCACTGCATTGCATCCCCACTGGTGCCAGTGCACTCTCTGGACTCACTGCACTGCATCCCCAGTGGTGCCAGTGCACTCTCTGGACTCACTGCACTGCATCCCCAGTGTGGTGCCAGTGCATTCTCTGGACTAACTGCATTGCATCCCCACTGGTGCCAGTGCACTCTCTGGACTCACTGCACTGCATCCCCAGTGGTGCCAGTGCACTCTCTGGACTCACTGCAATGCATCCCTAGTGTTGCCAGTGCACTCTCTGTCTCACTGCACTGCATTCCCAGGTGCCAGTGCACTCTCTGGACTCACTGCACTGCATCCCCAGTGGTGCCAGTGCACTCTCTGGAGTCACTGCACTGCATCCCCAAGGTGCCAGTGCACTCTCTGGACTCACTGCACTGCATCCCCAGTGGTGCCAGTGCACTCTCTGGACTCACTGCAGTGCATCCCCTGTGGTGCCAGTGCACTCTCTGGACTCACTGCACTGCATCCCCAGTGGTGCCAGTGCACTCTCTGGACTCACTGCACTGCATCCCCAGTGGTGCCAGTGCACTCTCTGGACTCACTGCGCTGCATCCCCAGTGGTGCCAGTGCACTCTCTGGACTCACTGCACTGCATCCCCAGTGGTGCCAGTGCACTCTCTGGACTCACTGCAGTGCATCCCCAGTGGTGCCAGTGCACTCTCTGGACTCACTGCACTGCATCCCCTGTGGTGCCAGTGCACTCTCTGGACTCACTGCAGTGCATCCCCAGTGGTGCCAGTGCACTCTCTGGACTCACTGCACTGCATCCCAAGTGGTGCCAGTGCACTCTCTGGACTCACTGCACTGCATCCCCAGTGGTGCCAGTGCACTCTCTGGACTCACTGCAGTGCATCCGAAGTGGTGCCAGTGCACTCTCTGGAGTCACTGCGCTGCATCCCCAGTGGTGCCAGTGCACTCTCTGGACTCACTGCAGTGCATCCCCAGTGGTGCCAGTGCACTCTCTGGACTCACTGCAGTGCATCCTCAGTGGTGCCAGTGCACTCTCTGGATTCACTGCACTGCATCCGCAGTCGTGCCAGTGCACTCTCTGGAGTCACTGCAGTGCATCCCCAGTGGTGCCAGTGCACTCTCTGGACTCACTGCAGTGCATCTCCAATGGTGCCAGTGCAGTCTCTGGACTCACTGCACTGCATCCCCAGTCGTGCCAGTGCAATCTCTGGACTCACTGCAGTGCATCCCCAGTGGTGCCAGTGCACTCTCTGGACTCACTGCACTGCATCCCCAGTGGTGCCAGTGCACTCTCTGGACTCACTGCAGTGCATCCCCAGTGGTGCCTGTGCACTCTCTGGACTCACTGCACTGCATCCCCAGTGGTGCCAGTACACTCTATGGGCTCACTGCACTGCATCCCCTGAGGTGCCATTGCACTCTATGGACTCACTGCAGTGCATCCCCAGTGGTGCCAGTGCACTCTCTGGATTCACTGCACTGCATCCGCAGTGGTGCCAGTGCACTCTCTGGACTCACTGCAGTGCATCCCCAGTGGTGCCAGTGCACTCTCTGGATTCAATGCACTGCATCCCCAGTGGTGCCAGTGCACTCTCTGGACTCACTGCACTGCATCCCCAGTGGTGCCAGTGCACTCTCTGGACTCACTGCACTGCATCCCCAGAGGTGCCAGTGCACTCTCTGGATTCATTGCACTGAATCCCCAGTGGTGCCAGTGCACTCTCTGGACTCACTGCACTGCATCCCCAGTGGTGCCAGTGCACTCTCTGGATTCAATGCACTGCATCCCCAGTGTTGCCAGTGCACTCTCTGGACTCACTGCACTGCATCCCCAGTGGTGCCAGTGCACTCTCTGGACTCACTGCACTGCATCCCCTGTGGTGCCAGTGCACTCTCTGGACTCACTGCAGTGCATCCCCAGTGGTGCCAGTGCACTCTCTGGACTCACTGCAGTGCATCCCCAGTGGTGCCAGTGCACTCTCTGGACTCACTGCAGTGCATCGCCAGTGGTGCCAGTGCACTCTCTGGACTCACTGCACTGCATCCCCAGTGGTGCCAGTGCACTCTCTGGACTCACTGCACTGCATCCCAGTGGTGCCAGTGCACTCTCTGGAGTCACTGCAGTGCATCCCCTGTGGTGGCAGTGCACTCTCTGGACTCACTGCAGTGCATCCCCTGTGGTGCCAGTGCACTCTCTGGACTCACTGCACTGCATTCCCAGTGGTGCCAGTGCACTCTCTGGACTCACTGCGCTGCATCCCCAGTGGTGCCAGTGCACTCTCTGGACTCAATGCAGTGCATCGCCAGTGGTGCCAGTGCATTCTCTGGACTAACTGCATTGAATCCCCACTGGTGCCAGTGCACTCTCTGGACTCACTGCACTGCATCCCCAGTGGTGCCAGTGCACTCTCTGGACTCACTGCACTCAGTGTTGCCAGTGCATTCTCTGGACTAACTGCATTGAATCCCCACTGGTGCCAGTGCACTCTCTGGACTCACTGCATCCCCAGTGGTGCATGCACTCCCAGTGTTGCCAGTGTGGTGCCAGTGCACTCTCTGGACTCACTGCACTGCATCCCCAGTGGTGCCAGTGCACTCTCTGGACTCACTGCACTGCATCCCCAGTGGTGCCAGTGCACTCTCTGGACTCACTGCACTGCTCCCCAGTGGTGCCAGTGCACTCTCTGGACTCACTGCAGTGCATCCCCAGTGGTGCCAGTGCACTCTCTGGACTCACTGCACTGCATCCCCAGTGGTGCCAGTGCACTCTCTGATTCACTGCACTGCATCCCCAGTGTTGCCAGTGCATTCTCTGGACTAACTGCATTGAATCCCCACTGGTGCCAGTGCACTCTCTGGACTCACTGCACTGCATCCCCAGTGGTGCCAGTGCACTCTCTGGACTCTGCATCCCTAGTGTTGCCAGTGCACTCTTTTGTCTCACTGCACTGCATTCCCAAGGTGCCAGTGCACTCTCTGGACTCACTGCACTGCATCCCCAGTGGTGCAGTGCACTCTCTGGATCACTGCACTGCATCCCCAAGGTGCCAGTGCACTCTCTGGACTCACTGCACTGCATCCCCAGTGGTGCCAGTGTGCAGTCGTGCCAGTGCACTCTCTGGACTCACTGCAGTGCATCCCCTGTGGTGCCAGTGCACTCTCTGGACTCACTGCACTGCATCGCCAGTGGTGCCAGTGCACTCTCTGGACTCACTGCACTGCATCCCCAGTGGTGCCAGTGCACTCTCTGCACTCACTGCGCTGCATCCCCAGTGGTGCCAGTGCACTCTATGGACTCACTGCACTGCATCCCAAGTGGTGCCAGTGCACTCTCTGGACTCACTGCAGTGCATCCCCAGTGGTGCCAGTGCACTCTATGGACTCACTGCACTGCATTCCCTGTGGTGCCAGTGCACTCTCTGGACTCACTGCAGTGCATCCGCAGTGGTGCCAGTGCACTCTGTGGACTCACTGCACTGCATCCCAAGTGGTGCCAGTGAACCCTCTGGACTCACTGCACTGCATCCCCAGTGGTGCCAGTGCACTCTCTGGACTCACTGCAGTGCATCCGAAGTGGTGCCAGTGCACTCTCTGGAGTCACTGCGCTGCATCCCCAGTGGTGCCAGTGCACTCTCTGGACTCACTGCACTGCATCCCCAGTGGTGCCAGTGCATTCTCTGGACTCACTGCATTGCATCCCCACTGGTGCCAGTGCACTCTCTGGAGTCACTGCACTGCATCCCCAGTGGTGCCAGTGCACTCTCTGGACTCACTGCAGTGCATCCCCAGTGGTGCCAGTGCACTCTCTGGACTCACTGCAATGCATCCCAGTGGTGCCAGTGCACTCTCTGGACTCACTGCACTGCATCCCCAGTGGTGCCAGTGCACTCTCTGGACTCACTGCACTGCATCCCCAGTGGTGCCAGTGCACTCTCTGGACTCACTGCACTGCATCCCCAGTGGTGCCAGTGCACTCTCTGGACTCACTGCATTGCATCCCCAGTGGTGCCAGTGCACTCTCTGGAGTCACTGCACTGCATCCCCAGTGGTGCCAGTGCACTCTCTGGACTCACTGCACTGCATCCCCAGTGGTGCCAGTGCACTCTCTGGACTCACTGCACTGCATCCCCAGCGGTGCCAGTGCACTCTCTGGACTCACTGCATGGTGCCTGTGCATCTATGGACCCAGTGAGTGCCAGTGCACTCTCTGGACTCACTGCAGTGCATCCCGAGTGGTGCCAGTGCACTCTCTGGACTCACTGCACTGCATCCCCAGTGGTGCCAGTGCACTCTCTGGACTCACTGCAGTGCATCCCCTGTGGTGCCAGTGCACTCTCTGGACTCACTGCACTGCATCCCCAGTGGTGCCAGTGCACTCTCTGGACTCACTGCACTGCATCCCCAGAGGTGCCAGTGCACTCTCTGGACTCACTGCACTGCATCCCCAGTGGTGCCAGTGCACTCTCTGGACTCACTGCAGTGCATCCCAGTGGTGCCAGTGCACTCTCTGGACTCACTGCAGTGCATCCCCAGTGGTGCCAGTGCACTCTCTGGACTCACTGCACTGCATCCCCAGTGGTGCCAGTGCACTCTCTGGACTCACTGCACTGCATCCCCAGTGGTGCCAGTGCACTCTCTGGACTCACTGCAGTGCATCCCCAGTGGTGGCAGTGCACTCTCTGGACTCACTGCAGTGCATCCCCAATGGTGCCAGTGCAGTCTCTGGACTCACTGCACTGCATCCCCAGTCGTGCCAGTGCAATCTCTGGACTCACTGCAGTGCATCCCCAGTGGTGCCAGTGCACTCTCTGTAGTCACTGCACTGCATCCCCAGTGGTGCCAGTGCACTCTCTGGACTCACTGCACTGCATCCCCAGTGTGCCAGTGCACTCTCTGGATTCACTGCACTGCATCCCCAGTGGTTCCAGTGCACTCTCTGGACTCACTGCAGTGCATCGCCACTGGTGCCAGTGCACTCTCTGGACTCACTGCACTGCATCCCCTGTGGTGCAGTGCACTCTCTGGACTCACTGCACTGCATCCCCAGTGGTGCCATTGCACTCTATGGACTCACTGCACTGCATCCCCAGTGGTGCCAGTGCACTCTCTGGATTCACTGCACTGCATCCCCAGTGGTGCCAGTGCACTCTCTGGACTCACTGCAGTGCATCCTCAGTGGTGCCAGTGCATTCTCTAGATTCACTGCACTGCATCCGCAGTCGTGCCAGTGCACTCTCTGGAGTCACTGCAGTGCATCCCCAGTGGTGCCAGTGCAGTCTCTGGACTCACTGCAGTGCATCCCCAATGGTGCCAGTGCAGTCTCTGGACTCACTGCACTGCATCCCCAGTGGTGCCAGTGCACTCTCTGGACTCACTGTAATGCAGCCCCAGTGGTGCCAGTGCACTCTCTGCACTCACTGCACTGCATCTTCAGTGGTGCCAGTGCACTCTCTGGAGTCACTGCAGTGCATCCCCAGTGGCGCCTGTGCACTCTCTGGACTCACTGCGCTGCATCGCGAGTGGTGCCAGTGCACTCTCTGGACTCACTGCACTGCATCCCCAGTGGTGCCAGTGCACTCTCTGCACTCACTGCGCTGCATCCCCAGTGGTGCCAGTGCACTCTCTGGACTCAATGCAGTGCATCGCCAGTGGTGCCAGTGCATTCTCTGGACTAACTGCATTGAATCCCCACTGGTGCCAGTGCACTCTCTGGACTCACTGCACTGCATCCACAGTGGTGCCAGTGCACTCTCTGGACTCACTGCACTGCATCCCCAGTGTTGCCAGTGCATTCTCTGGACTAACTGCATTGAATCCCCACTGGTGCCAGTGCACTCTCTGGACTCACTGCACTGCATCCCCAGTGGTGCCAGTGCACTCTCTGGACTCACCGCAATGCATCCCTAGTGTTGCCAGTGCACTCTCTGGAGTCACTGCACTGCATTCCCAAGGTGCCAGTGCACTCTCTGGACTCACTGCACTGCATCCCCAGTGGTGCCAGTGCACTCTCTGGAGTCACTGCACTGCATCCCCAAGGTGCCAGTGCACTCTCTGGACTCACTGCACTGAATCCCCAGTGGTGCCAGTGCACTCTCTGGACTCACTGCACTGCATCCCCAGTGGTGCCAGTGCACTCTCTGGAGTCATTGCAGTGCATCCCCAGTGGTGCCAGTGCACTCTCTGGACTCACTGCAGTGCATCCCCTGTGGTGCCAGTGCACTCTCTGGACTCACTGCACTGCATCCCCAGTGGTGCCAGTGCACTCTCTGGACTCACTGCACTGCATCCCCAGTGGTGCCAGTGCACTCTCTGCACTCACTGCGCTGCATCCCCAGTGGTGCCAGTGCACTCTATGGACTCACTGCACTGCATCCCCAGTGGTGCCAGTGCACTCTCTGGACTCACTGCACTGCATCCCCTGTGGTGCCAGTGCACTCTCTGGACTCACTGCACTGCATTCCCTGTGGTGCTAGTGCACTCTCTGGACTCACTGCAGTGCATCCGCAGTGGTGCCAGTGTACTCTGTGGACTCACTGCACTGCATCCCAAGTGGTGCCAGTGAACCCTCTGGACTCACTGCACTGCATCCCCAGTGGTGCCAGTGCACTCTCTGGACTCACTGCAGTGCATCGCCAGTGGTGCCAGTGCACTCTATGGACTCACTGCAGTGCATCCCCAGTGGTGCCAGTGCACTCTCTGGATTCACTGCACTGCATCCGCAGTGGTGCCAGTGCACTCTCTGGACTCACTGCAGTGCATCCCCAGTGGTGCCAGTGCACTCTCTGGATTCAATGCACTGCATCCCCAGTGGTGCCAGTGCACTCTCTGGACTCACTGCACTGCATCCCAGTGGTGCCAGTGCACTCTCTGGACTCACTGCACTGCATCCCCAGAGGTGCCAGTGCACTCTCTGGATTCATTGCACTGAATCCCCAGTGGTGCCAGTGCACTCTCTGGACTCACTGCACTGCATCCCCAGTGGTGCCAGTGCACTCTCTGGATTCAATGCACTGCATCCCCAGTGTTGCCAGTGCACTCTCTGGACTCACTGCACTGCATCCCCAGTGGTGCCAGTGCACTCTCTGGACTCACTGCACTGCATCCCCAGTGGTGCCAGTGCACTCTCTGGACTCACTGCACTGCATCCCCTGTGGTGCCAGTGCACTCTCTGGACTCACTGCAGTGCATCCCCAGTGGTACCAGTGCACTCTCTGGACTCACTGCAGTGCATCGCCAGTGGTGCCAGTGCACTCTCTGGACTCACTGCAGTGCATCGCCAGTGGTGCCAGTGCACTCTCTGGACTCACTGCACTGCATCCCCAGTGGTGCCAGTGCACTCTCTGGACTCACTGCACTGCATCCCAGTGGTGCCAGTGCACTCTCTGGAGTCACTGCAGTGCATCCCCTGTGGTGGCAGTGCACTCTCTGGACTCACTGCAGTGCATCCCCTGTGGTGCCAGTGCACTCTCTGGACTCACTGCACTGCATTCCCAGTGGTGCCAGTGCACTCTCTGGACTCACTGCGCTGCATCCCCAGTGGTGCCAGTGCACTCTCTGGACTCAATGCAGTGCATCGCCAGTGGTGCCAGTGCATTCTCTGGACTAACTGCATTGAATCCCCACTGGTGCCAGTGCACTCTCTGGACTCACTGCACTGCATCCCCAGTGGTGCCAGTGCACTCTCTGGACTCACTGCACTGCATCCCCAGTGTTGCCAGTGCATTCTCTGGACTAACTGCATTGAATCCCCACTGGTGCCAGTGCACTCTCTGGACTCACTGCACTGCATCCCCAGTGGTGCCAGTGCACTCTCTGGACTCACCGCAATGCATCCCTAGTGTTGCCAGTGCACTCTTTTGTCTCACTGCACTGCATTCCCAAGGTGCCAGTGCACTCTCTGGACTCACTGCACTGCATCCCCAGTGGTGCCAGTGCATTCTCTGGAGTCACTGCACTGCATCCCCAAGGTGCCAGTGCACTCTCTGGACTCACTGCACTGCATCCCCAGTGGTGCCAGTGCACTCTCTGGACTCACTGCACTGCATCCCCAGTGGTGCCAGTGCACTCTCTGGACTCACTGCAGTGCATCCCCAGTGGTGCCAGTGCACTCTCTGGACTCACTGCAGTGCATCCCCTGTGGTGCCAGTGCACTCTCTGGACTCACTGCACTGCATCCCCAGTGGTGCCAGTGCACTCTCTGGACTCACTGCACTGCATCCCCAGTGGTGCCAGTGCACTCTCTGGACTCACTGCACTGCATTCCCTGTGGTGCCAGTGCACTCTCTGGACTCACTGCAGTGCATCCGCAGTGGTGCCAGTGCACTCTGTGGACTCACTGCACTGCATCCCAAGTGGTGCCAGTGAACCCTCTGGACTCACTGCAGTGCATCCGAAGTGGTGCCAGTGCACTCTCTGGAGTCACTGCGCTGCATCCCCAGTGGTGCTAGTGCACTCTCTGGACTCACTGCAGTGCATCCCCAGTGGTGCCAGTGCACTCTCTGGACTCACTGCAGTGCATCCTCAGTGGTGCCAGTGCACTCTCTGGATTCACTGCACTGCATCCGCAGTCGTGCCAGTGCACTCTCTGGAGTCACTGCAGTGCATCCCCAGTGGTGCCAGTGCAGTCTCTGGACTCACTGCAGTGCATCTCCAATGGTGCCAGTGCAGTCTCTGGACTCACTGCACTGCATCCCCAGTCGTGCCAGTGCAATCTCTGGACTCACTGCAGTGCATCCCCAGTGGTGCCACTGCCCTCTCTGGACTCACTGCACTGCATCCCCAGTGGTTCCAGTGCACTCTCTGGACTCACTGCAGTGCATCCCCAGTGGTGCCTGTGCACTCTCTGGACTCACTGCACTGCATCCCCAGTGGTGCCAGTACACTCTATGGGCTCACTGCACTGCATCCCCTGAGGTGCCATTGCACTCTATGGACTCACTGCAGTGCATCCCCAGTGGTGCCAGTGCACTCTCTGGATTCACTGCACTGCATCCCCAGTGGTGCCAGTGCACTCTCTGGACACACTGCAGTGCATCCCCAGTGGTGCCAGTGCACTCTCTGGATTCAATGCACTGCATCCCCAGTGGTGCCAGTGCACTCTCTGGACTCACTGCCCTGCATCCCCAGTGGTGCCAGTGCACTCTCTGGACTCACTGCACTGCATCCCCAGAGGTGCCAGTGCACTCTCTGGATTCATTGCACTGAATCCCCAGTGGTGCCAGTGCAGTCTCTGGACTCACTGCACTGCATCCCCAGTGGTGCCAGTGCACTCTCTGGATTCAATGCACTGCATCCCCAGTGTTGCCAGTGCACTCTCTGGACTCACTGCACTGCATCCCCAGTGGTGCCAGTGCACTCTCTGGACTCACTGCACTGCATCCCCAGTGGTGCCAGTGCACTCTCTGGACTCACTGCACTGCATCCCCTGTGGTGCCAGTGCACTCTCTGGACTCACTGCAGTGCATCCCCAGTGGTACCAGTGCACTCTCTGGACTCACTGCAGTGCATCGCCAGTGGTGCCAGTGCACTCTCTGGACTCACTGCAGTGCATCCCCAGTGGTGCCAGTGCACTCTCTGGACTCACTGCACTGCATCCCAGTGGTGCCAGTGCACTCTCTGGAGTCACTGCAGTGCATCCCCTGTGGTGGCAGTGCACTCTCTGGACTCACTGCAGTGCATCCCTAGTGGTGCCAGTGCACTCTCTGGACTCACTGCACTGCATCCCCAGTGGTGCCAGTGCACTCTCTGGACTCACTGCACTGCATCCCCAAGGTGCCTGTGCACTCTCTGGACTCACTGCAGTGCATTCCCAGTGGTGCCAGTGCACTCTCTGGAGTCACTGCAGTGCATTCCCAGTGGTGCCAGTGCACTCTCTGGACTCACTGCACTGCATCCCCAGTGGTGCCAGTGCACTCTCTGGATTCACTGCAGTGCATCCCCAGTGGTGCCAGTGCACTCTCTGGATTCACTGCACTGCATCCCCAGTGGTACCAGTGCACTCTCTGGACTCACTGCAGTGCATCCCCAGTGGTGCCAGTGCACTCTCTGGATTCACTGCACTGCATCCCCAGTGGTGCCAGTGCACTCTCTGGACTCACTGCAGTGCATCCCCAGTGTTGCCAGTGCATTCTCTGGACTCACTGCAGTGCATCCCCAGTGGTGCCAGTGCACTCTCTGGATTCACTGCACTGCATCCCCACTGGTGCCAGTGCACTCTCTGGACTCACTGCACTGCATCCCCAGTGGTGCCAGTGCACTCTCTGGACTCACTGCACTGCATCCCCAGTGGTGCCAGTGCACTCTCTGGACTCACTGCAGTGCATCCCCAATGGTTCCAGTGCAGTCTCTGGACTCACTGCACTGCATCCCCAGTCGTGCCAGTGCAATCTCTGGACTCACTGCAGTGCATCCCCAGTGGTGCCACTGCCCTCTCTGGACTCACTGCACTGCATCCCTAATGTTGCCAGTCCACTCTCTGGATTCACTGCACTGCATCTCCTATGATGCCAGTGCACTCTTTGGACTCACTGCACTACATCCCCAGTGGTGCCAGTGCACTCTCTGGACTCACTGCAGTGCATCCCCAGTGGTGCCAGTGCACTCTCTGGACTCACTGCAGTGCATCGCCAGTGGTGACAGTGCACTCTCTGGACTCACTGCACTGCATCCCCAGTGTGCCAGTGCACTCTCTGGATTCACTGCACTGCATCCCCAGTGGTTCCAGTGCACTCTCTGGACTCACTGCAGTGCATCCCTAATGTTGCCAGTGCACTCTCTGGATTCAATGCACTGCATCCCCAGTGGTGCCAGTGCACTCTCTGGACTCACTGCACTGCATCCCCAGTGGTGCCAGTGCACTCTCTGTACTCACTGCACTGCATCCCCAGAGGTGCCAGTGCACTCTCTGGATTCATTGCACTGAATCCCCAGTGGTGCCAGTGCACTCTCTGGACTCACTGCAGTGCATCCCCTGTGGTGGCAGTGCACTCTCTGGACTCACTGCAGTGCATCCCCAGTGGTGCCAGTGCACTCTCTGGACTCACTGCACTGCATCCCCAGTGGTGCCAGTGCACTCTCTGGACTCACTGCACTGCATCCCCAGTGGTGCCAGTGCACTCTCTGGACTCACTGCAGTGCATCCCCAGTGGTACCAGTGCACTCTCTGGACTCACTGCAGTGCATCCCCAGTGGTGCCAGTGCACTCTCTGGACTCACTGCACTGCATCCCCAGTGGTGCCAGTGCACTCTCTGGACTCAATGCACTGCATCCCCAGTGGTGCCAGTGCACTCTCTGGACTCACTGCACTGCATCCCAGTGGTGCCAGTGCACTCTCTGGAGTCACTGCAGTGCATCCCCTGTGGTGGCAGTGCACTCTCTGGACTCACTGCAGTGCATCCCCAGTGGTGCCAGTGCACTCTCTGGACTCACTGCACTGCATCCCCAGTGGTGCCAGTGCACTCTCTCGACTCACTGCACTGCATCCCCAAGGTGCCTGTGCACTCTCTGGACTCACTGCAGTGCATCCCCAGTGGTGCCAGTGCACTCTCTGGAGTCACTGCAGTGCATTCCCAGTGGTGCCAGTGCACTCTCTGGACTCACTGCACTGCATCCCCAGTGGTGCCAGTGCACTCTCTGGACTCACTGCACTGCATCCTCAGTGGTGCCAGTGCACTCTCTGGACTCACTGCACTGCATCCCCAGTGGTGCCAGTGTACTCTCTGGATTCACTGCACTGCATCCCCAGTGGTGCCAGTGCACTCTCTGGACTCACTGCAGTGCATCCCCAGTGGTGCCAGTGCACTCTCTGGATTCACTGCACTGCATCCCCAGTGGTGCCAGTGCACTCTCTGGACTCACTGCAGTGCATCCCCAAGGTGCCAGTGCACTCTCTGGACTCACTGCACTGCATCCCCAGTGGTGCCAGTGCACTCTCTGGACTCACTGCAGTGCATCCCCAGTGGTACCATTGCACTCTCTGGATTCACTGCACTGCATCCGCAGTGGTGCCAGTGCACTCTCTGGACTCACTGTAGTGCATCCCCAGTGGTGCCAGTGCACTCTCTGGACTCACTGCACTGCATCCCGAGTGGTGCCAGTGCACTCTCTGGACTCAATGCACTGCATCCCCAGTGGTGCCAGTGCACTCTCTGGACTCACTGCACTGCATCACCAGTGGTGCCAGTGCACTCTATGGACTCACTGCACTGCATCCCCAGAGGTGCCAGTGCACTCTCTGGATTCATTGCACTGAATCCCCAGTGGTGCCAGTGCACTCTATGGACTCACTGCACTGCATCCCCAGTGGTGCCAGTGTGCTCTCTGGATTCAATGCACTGCATCCCCAGTGTTGCCAGTGCACTCTCTGGACTCACTGCAGTGCATCCCCAGTGGTGCCAGTGCACTCTCTGGACTCACTGCACTGCATCCCCAGTGGTGCCAGTGCACTCTATGGGCTCACTGCACTGCATCCCCTGTGGTGCCAGTGCACTCTCTGGACTCACTGCAGTGCATCTCCAGTGGTACCAGTGCACTCTCTGGACTCACTGCAGTGCATCCCCAGTGGTGCCAGTGCACTCTCTGGACTCACTGCCCTGCATCCCCAGTGGTGCCAGTGCACTCTCTGGACTCACTGCACTTCATCCCCAGTGGTGCCAGTGCACTCTCCGGACTCACTGCAGTGCATCCCCAGTGGTGCCAGTGCACTCTCTGGATTCACTGCACTGCATCCCCAGTGGTGCCAGTGCACTCTCTGGACTCACTGCAGTGCATCCCCAGTGTTGCCAGTGCATTCTCTGGACTCACTGCAGTGCATCCCCAGTGGTGCCAGTGCACTCTCTGGAATCACTGCAGTGCATCCCCAGTGGTGCCAGTGCACTCTCTGAAGTCACTGCAGTGCATCCCCAGTGGTGCCAGTGCACTCTCTGGACTCACTGCACTGCATCCCCAGTGGTGCCAGTGCACTCTCTGAAGTCACTGCAGTGCATCCCCAGTGGTGCCAGTGCACTCTCTGGACTCACTGCACTGCATCCCCACTGGTGCCAGTGCACTCTCTGGACTCACTGCACTGCATCCCCAGTGGTGCCAGTGCACTCTCTGGACTCACTGCAGTGCATCCCCAATGGTGCCAGTGCAGTCTCTGGACTCACTTCACTGCATCCCCAGTCGTGCCAGTGCAATCTCTGGACTCACTGCAGTGCATCCCCAGTGGTGCCACTGCCCTCTCTGGACTCACTGCACTGCATCCCTAATGTTGCCAGTCCACTCTCTGGATTCACTGCACTGCATCCCCAGTGGTGCCAGTGCACTCTTTGGACTCACTGCACTACATCCCCAGTGGTGCCAGTGCACTCTCTGGACTCACTGCAGTGCATCCCCAGTGGTGCCAGTGCACTCTCTGGACTCACTGCAGTGCATCGCCAGTGGTGACAGTGCACTCTCTGGACTCACTGCACTGCATCCCCAGTGTGCCAGTGCACTCTCTGGATTCACTGCACTGCATCCCCAGTGGTTCCAGTGCACTCTCTGGACTCACTGCAGTGCATCCCTAATGTTGCCAGTGCACTCTCTGGATTCAATGCACTGCATCCCCAGTGGTGCCAGTGCACTCTCTGGACTCACTGCACTGCATCCCCAGTGGTGCCAGTGCACTCTCTGTACTCACTGCACTGCATCCCCAGAGGTGCCAGTGCACTCTCTGGATTCATTGCACTGAATCCCCAGTGGTGCCAGTGCACTCTCTGGACTCACTGCAGTGCATCCCTAATGTTGCCAGTGCACTCTCTGGATTCAATGCACTGCATCCCCAGTGGTGCCAGTGCACTCTCTGGACTCACTGCACTGCATCCCCAGTGGTGCCAGTGCACTCTCTGGACTCACTGCACTGCATCCCCAGTGGTGCCAGTGCACTCTCTG
This sequence comes from Anser cygnoides, assembly GCF_040182565.1. NCBI lineage: Eukaryota > Metazoa > Chordata > Aves > Anseriformes > Anatidae > Anser > Anser cygnoides. Next base: position 264,127 of record NW_027103084.1, read on the forward strand.
GACTCATTGCACTGCATCCCAGTGGTGCCAGTGCACTCTCTGGAGTCACTGCAGTGCATCCCCTGTGGTGGCAGTGCACTCTCTGGACTCACTGCACTGCATCCCCAGTGGTGCCAGTGCACTCTCTGGACTCACTGCACTGCATCCCCAGTGGTGCCAGTGCACTCTCTGGACTCACTGCACTGCATCCCAGTGGTGCCAGTGCACTCTCTGGAGTCACTGCAGTGCATCCCCAGTGGTGCCAGTGCACTCTCTGGAGTCACTGCAGTGCATTCCCAGTGGTGCCAGTGCACTCTCTGGACTCACTGCACTGCATCCCCAGTGGTGCCAGTGCACTCTCTGGACTCACTGCACTGCATCCCCAGTGGTGCCAGTGTACTCTCTGGATTCACTGCACTGCATCCCCAGTGGTGCCAGTGCACTCTCTGGACTCACTGCAGTGCATCCCCAGTGGTGCCAGTGCACTCTCTGGATTCACTGCACTGCATCCCCAGTGGTGCCAGTGCACTCTCTGGACTCACTGCAGTGCATCCCCAAGGTGCCAGTGCACTCTCTGGACTCACTGCACTGCATCCCCAGTGGTGCCAGTGCACTCTCTGGACTCACTGCAGTGCATCCCCAGTGGTGCCAGTGCACTCTCTGGATTCACTGCACTGCATCCGCAGTGGTGCCAGTGCACTCTCTGGACTCACTGTAGTGCATCCCCAGTGGTGCCAGTGCACTCTCTGGACTCACTGCACTGCATCCCCAGTGGTGCCAGTGCACTCTCTGGATTCAATGCACTGCATCCCCAGTGGTGCCAGTGCACTCTCTGGACTCACTGCACTGCATCACCAGTGGTGCCAGTGCACTCTCTGGACTCACTGCACTGCATTCCCAGAGGTGCCAGTGCACTCTCTGGATTCATTGCACTGAATCCCCAGTGGTGCCAGTGCACTCTCTGGACTCACTGCACTGCATCCCCAGTGGTGCCAGTGTGCTCTCTGGACTCACTGCACTGCATCCCCAGTGGTGCCAGTGCACTCTATGGGCTCACTGCACTGCATCCCCTGTGGTGCCAGTGCACTCTCTGGACTCACTGCAGTGCATCCCCAGTGGTACCAGTGCACTCTCTGGACTCACTGCAGTGCATCCCCAGTGGTGCCAGTGCACTCTCTGGACTCACTGCCCTGCATCCCCAGTGGTGCCAGTGCACTCTCTGGACTCACTGCACTGCATCCCCAGTGGTGCCAGTGCACTCTCTGGATTCACTGCAGTGCATCCCCAGTGGTGCCAGTGCACTCTCTGGATTCACTGCACTGCATCCCCAGTGGTGCCAGTGCACTCTCTGGACTCACTGCAGTGCATCCCCAGTGTTGCCAGTGCATTCTCTGGACTCACTGCAGTGCATCCCCAGTGGTGCCAGTGCACTCTCTGGAATCACTGCAGTGCATCCCCAGTGGTGCCAGTGCACTCTCTGAAGTCACTGCAGTGCATCCCCAGTGGTGCCAGTGCACTCTCTGGACTCACTGCACTGCATCCCCAGTGGTGCCAGTGCACTCTCTGGACTCACTGCACTGCATCCCCAGTGTTGCCAGTACACTCTCTGGATTCACTGCACTGCATCCCCAGTGGTGCCAGTGCACTCTCTGGACTCACTGCAGTGCATCCCCAGTGGTGCCAGTGCACTCTCTGGATTCACTGCACTGCATCCCCAGTGGTGCCAGTGCACTCTCTGGACTCACTGCAGTGCATCCCCAGTGGTGCCAGTGCACTCTCTGGATTCACTGCACTGCATCCCCAGTGGTGCCAGTGCACTCTCTGGACTCACTGCAGTGCATCCCCAAGGTGCCAGTGCACTCTCTGGACTCACTGCACTGCATCCCCAGTGGTGCCAGTGCACTCTCTGGACTCACTGCAGTGCATCCCCAGTGGTACCATTGCACTCTCTGGATTCACTGCACTGCATCCGCAGTGGTGCCAGTGCACTCTCTGGACTCACTGTAGTGCATCCCCAGTGGTGCCAGTGCACTCTCTGGACTCACTGCACTGCATCCCGAGTGGTGCCAGTGCACTCTCTGGACTCAATGCACTGCATCCCCAGTGGTGCCAGTGCACTCTCTGGACTCACTGCACTGCATCACCAGTGGTGCCAGTGCACTCTATGGACTCACTGCACTGCATCCCCAGAGGTGCCAGTGCACTCTCTGGATTCATTGCACTGAATCCCCAGTGGTGCCAGTGCACTCTATGGACTCACTGCACTGCATCCCCAGTGGTGCCAGTGTGCTCTCTGGATTCAATGCACTGCATCCCCAGTGTTGCCAGTGCACTCTCTGGACTCACTGCAGTGCATCCCCAGTGGTGCCAGTGCACTCTCTGGACTCACTGCACTGCATCCCCAGTGGTGCCAGTGCACTCTATGGGCTCACTGCACTGCATCCCCTGTGGTGCCAGTGCACTCTCTGGACTCACTGCAGTGCATCTCCAGTGGTACCAGTGCACTCTCTGGACTCACTGCAGTGCATCCCCAGTGGTGCCAGTGCACTCTCTGGACTCACTGCCCTGCATCCCCAGTGGTGCCAGTGCACTCTCTGGACTCACTGCACTGCATCCCCAGTGGTGCCAGTGCACTCTCCGGACTCACTGCAGTGCATCCCCAGTGGTGCCAGTGCACTCTCTGGATTCACTGCACTGCATCCCCAGTGGTGCCAGTGCACTCTCTGGACTCACTGCAGTGCATCCCCAGTGTTGCCAGTGCATTCTCTGGACTCACTGCAGTGCATCCCCAGTGGTGCCAGTGCACTCTCTGGAATCACTGCAGTGCATCCCCAGTGGTGCCAGTGCACTCTCTGAAGTCACTGCAGTGCATCCCCAGTGGTGCCAGTGCACTCTCTGGACTCACTGCACTGCATCCCCAGTCGTGCCAGTGCACTCTCTGAAGTCACTGCAGTGCATCCCCAGTGGTGCCAGTGCACTCTCTGGACTCACTGCACTGCATCCCCACTGGTGCCAGTGCACTCTCTGGACTCACTGCACTGCATCCCCAAGGTGCCAGTGCACTCTCTGGACTCACTGCAGTGCATCCCCAATGGTGCCAGTGCAGTCTCTGGACTCACTGCACTGCATCCCCAGTCGTGCCAGTGCAATCTCTGGACTCACTGCAGTGCATCCCCAGTGGTGCCACTGCCCTCTCTGGACTCACTGCACTGCATCCCTAATGTTGCCAGTCCACTCTCTGGATTCACTGCACTGCATCCCCAGTGGTGCCAGTGCACTCTTTGGACTCACTGCACTACATCCCCAGTGGTGCCAGTGCACTCTCTGGACTCACTGCAGTGCATCCCCAGTGGTGCCAGTGCACTCTCTGGACTCACTGCAGTGCATCGCCAGTG